>NW_026048462.1:8414633-8715156 GCF_023864345.2 Schistocerca serialis cubense
TTGCACTAATTAGGGATCGCTGTTTATAGGGAGAGGGCCGTGAAGCAATTGCAGACTGCTGGGTAAGGTTACAGTTCGTTTTCTGCATCTATGGTACGCCACTCAACTCTCATGTTGCTCGCTGAACGTTGAATTACTTTGCCTGGCCTCTTGATAGACAAGCCACAAACATGGTGACGTTGTGCTGCTGTGATTGGCCTCTTGATAGACAAGCCAAGTCATTGTAACGAGCCAAGGGCGGTAAGCACACTAGCCTGTGCTGTCCGCTGCCGTACTTCATCTAAGTGTCACCATCATGCGTGTTTTCCACGCTCTTCTTTTCTTCTTGTTGACGCTCATAGTATGGCGTGATTTGGGCGTTTTCTTGATGCACGAGAGGACAATTTGGTAGGCGCCGTTTGTTGCCACTTGCGCAGTATGGCGCCGGGAAGGTACATGGGATTTCCCGGATGGTTCAATATTTCCGATGGCAGACAGGAATACAGATCGACAGATGGAATATTAGGTGAGGTTTTCGCCTTCCAATTCTTCTGTGGTGTTGTTCTGTGCCTTCGCCAAGAATCACTTGAACAGTGAGGTGCGTCAGCTGTGTTTATGTCTGGAGCGTTGAACTGGCTGCACTTCGGCGTCGCCAATTGTGCTACGCTGTCGCTGTCGGCGGTAACCAGATTACAAGGTGTCTCCTTGCAGCCGCTCGACCGTTCTGCCCAGGTTACAAGGTGTTTCCTTGCAGCCGCTCGACCGTTCTGCCCAGGGGCTGCGAAGCCTGGTCCCTTGTGACCGGTAAGCTCCCCTTTCTCTCTCTATGTTCAGCCTCCCAAAGTTCCTTGTCGTTTCTGTGTACAGAACTTTAAAGTACATTTTAGAAACAAATACAAATCTCCCCTACTTGCATTCATTTAGATGTTATTATAGTAAAGCCCTTGTTGCTGGTCACCTCCCGTGACCTTTCCATACATCACAATTTACTGCAGAACTTCTCAATCGTTCGATCGTTATTTTCATTTAAAAGGACTGAGTTATTTTACTCAATTCAGTTATAAAAGTTACATCCACTTTTATTAAATGGTTCAAATGGCTCTGAGCACTATCGAACTTAACATCTATGGTCATCAGTCCCCTAGAACTTAGAACTACTTAAACCTAACTAACCTAAGGACATCACACAACACCCAGTCATCACGCACTTTTATTGCAATAATAAACAAAACAATATAACTTATACCCGCAGTGGTCTACCGATTCTAGGCGCTCAGTCCGGAACCTCGCGACTGCTACGGTCGCAGGTTCGAATTCTGCCTCGGGCATGGATGTGTATGATGTCCTTAGGTTAGTTAGGTTTAAGTAGTTCTAAGTTCTAGGAGACTGATGACCACAGCTGTTAGTGCTCAGAGCAATTTGAACCAATATAACCTATACCAATCTAATTATCTAGGCCTTTGGATTACAAAAAGAAATATCATTTCTATGAAAAATATACATTTACACTCTTCTTTCTATCTGTTTACTAATAGTTTTTAACAATAATATTCCAGCTGGAATCTCGCTTTACGTTCTTTTCTATCGTACTTTTATGTTTGGGACATGTGGATGTGCTGAGGAATTTAAGGATGGCCATCTGGAACAGTTATTAAAAGACAATTACAACAATTGGCACTGTTGTTTGGCTGCAGTACTCGTGTGAGTCTGTTACGTGGTCTTCTTCTTTGTCTCCCGTCTGTAACATTAGAATACATTCAATGGTTAGTGTCTCTATGCGTCTTATTACTTACATCCTTGTGTTTACGCTCTGCAGTTTATGTTACCCTTTTCACTGGATTTAGGCTTTCTTTGTCAGTCCTTCCTTGCGTACCTTTTGGTCCGATTCTGTCTTCCTTTGATCTTCCTTGACGTTCAGTTTTCCTTCTTTCGTTCCCTATCCTACACATAAAAAAACAGAATGTTTAATTATTACAGCTAACTACTTTAATCTCGCATCGTTTGATTTTCCGTCGCGTAACTCGGATGTTGTTACATTTCCTAGAATTTTTTGTTCGCCATGTTGAAGGCTTGCCCTACAATCCATTTCTCCCCACACCAAAGACAAGACACAAAAATAAGACACTACACAAAACATGATGTACCTGATACACTCTAAATCCTAGTCATTTCAAGAACTTATTACTAACTGTTGTGTACATAGTTCCGCGTAGTCAGCGCGCACACAACTTTCCCACTAGAGCGCGCCCCGCTAAGCACAACAGCGCAGGCGCAGCGCTCGTCCGTCTCCGCACTACGAGATGTCGCTGCCATAAAGACGGACCAAATTCTGCTTCCGCCGATCCGCGTATTAATATGTAATGCAGCCAATGGGATTGCTGCTAACGTAGAACCTTTTCTCATCGCGGATCACACTCGCGCAGTGATACATGAACGCGCGAGGTATTATAACGAGTGTACAGACCTCCAATCAATCAGTCTGCATTAGTCTGCATTAGTCTATAGTCAAGTTTCAGTCTGCGCCTAATAAGATTATCATATTCCTGCTCATAGCCATGAAGAGAAATGTATAGACACTTTGTCAAGTGTCAGAGATATGTGAGAATAAGATTAACGTACCAAGACCAAAGGAACTTCAGATTGTCAATTGTAAATAGCATCCAGAATCAAGTTAAGTAAGGTTTATGATTGTTATTATTTTAATAAATGTGTGTGAAAATTAATGAAGTTCTGTTTAAAGTTGGTCACGGTCAATCTGTTACTCTAAGCGTGCAAGTGGCGTTTCTATCGTCTGACCTAACGGCAGAAGATAAACACGCCACGATAAGACCACGAAACATATTGCTGATACTTGCCTACTTCGTTAGAGCGACACGTCAAATAATCTGATGGTGTGTGTACCGAAGGTCTTACAGTACGCACACCCCACTAACGCAACACAAGAAACACAAAGGCAAACAAATTACCATTTCTAACCAATAAAAGGTTTCATATGCGTTAAACGATGTAAACCTAATGATCGTTGACTCTTAATGTACTCTAACTCGTATGAGTTCGGGTGGGCCGCCCTTCTTACTATGAATGGTGCATCATAAACAGAAAAAAATTTCTGGCAGAGCCCCTTTTGCTTGCATGACAGTCGGTGCGGTTTCAATAGGACTTTCTGTCCGACCTCAAAGTGTCTCACCTTCGCCCCTCTGTCTGTGAACCTTTTGCGTTTTTCTGCCGCCGCCTGTATATTTTCCAGTGCCATGTTTACTACAGCTCTGTGCTGCGTCCGCTCTCGAGAAGGGAAGTCAACCAGCTCCCTGATTCGGTGTGTCGGGTGTCTGTTTCTTAATACCGTAATCGGCCGAAACTTCGTTGTCCCTTGAGGCTCATTCATAACCTGTTGAAAATCAGATAAGAAAACCTCGCAGTTGGCGTGCTGCTTAGCGCAGTACACTCGGCCAAGGTTTCTTAAATCCTTAATCACGCGCGCGGACGGATTCGAAGACGGTGGAATGCTGAAATGAAAATGGGCTTTATACCGCGTCGTCCCAGTGTTTCAACCCATTTCCTCGCCCTGAATTGCGGCCTACTGTCGGTAATGATGCTCTCAACTTTATCTACTTGTGATAAGAAGTCCCTGCAGATTGCCTTTGATACCGTCGCTGCTGTTGCCTTACGTAACGGGGTGAACGTTGCTGTGGGTTGGCAGGAGAGCCAACACCGGTATGAGAGGAAGCCGAAAGGCACGCGTTTTAGCTCACGCAGGCTGGCGTGAGGTCTGGAACAGGCCAAAAAAATTAGAATTTAGAAAAAACGGACGTAGCTGGTGGAATACTTAAATTTAATCCATTAATGGTGAACGTCGCTCTTGACGGTACATGATTCAGTATCAATAGTAACTGGTAATGGCGCCTTGCTAGGTCGTAGCAAATGACGTCGCTGAAGGCTATGCTAACTATCGTCTCGGCAAATGAGAGCGTATTTTGTCAGTGAACCATCGCTAGCAAAGTCGGTTTTACAACTGGGGCGAGTGCTAGGAAATCTCTCTAGACCTGCCGTGCGGCGGCGCTCGGTCTGCAATCACTGATAGTGGCGACACGCGGGTCCGACGTATACTAACGGACCGCGGCCGATTTAACGGCTACCGCCAAGCAAGTGTGGTGTCTGGCGGTGACACCACAAACGTTACGTATTTTGACATAATCTCGACCGCAACGAGCACATAGCAATAACCACGACTGGTCCCTGGTAATGGACCGAGAAGATCCGCGGCCCCTAACTGTTTCAGTCTTTGTGGGATCATCGGATACAAGGGAGCTCGGGAATTCTGGTTGTTGTGCTTGGACTTTTGGCACAACTAGCAGACGGAGAGTACCTTCCTGATGCGCCTCTCCATATTCCTAAAATGGCACAGCGTTTTTAATTTTAGATAGCACTTCCTGGGGCCGAAATGTGCATAGCTCAGGTGCGTGTACCATATTATTTTATTGATCGTCTCTTCGGGGATGCACAAAACCCAAGGCGCATCCTCGATTTCCCTACGAAATAAAAGGATGTTTTTTCTTACGATATAAAATTGCCGAATTCTGACCTGTTCTTTATCCCTCCGTTGTTCCTTAATCTTTCGCAAGACTGGGTCCTTATCCTGTTTCTTGCAATATCTTGCATGGAGGCCGTTACGAAATTCTCGAACGCAACCTTCCTCATGTAGAAGATGCTAAAATTACTTTCCTCGAGATGATCTTGTACAGCGGCGGTTAATCCGATAGGGGATCTGGACAGTGCGTCGGCGATAATATTAGTCGAACCCGGAATGTGTACGATCGAGAATTCGTATTGTTGCACATAAAGTACCCATCTTCCTAATCTCCCGTGGTGTGATTTGGCTGTTAGCAGGAATTGTAGCGCTTTATGGTCAGTGTAGACGCGATATTTTCTCCCAAACAGGAAATACCTGAACTTCTCAACCACCCACACAACAGCCAATGCCCCTAGTTCTGTTACCGAGTAGTTCCTTTCGCATTTCGACAGGGTTCTGCTGGCGAAACCGATTTTCCGTCTTTCGATGCCCCCCTCGGACTCGAACTCCTGGAACATTACTACACCCAATCCTGTTTTCGCCGAGTCTGTAGCTATACAGAAGTCTCTGCTGAGGTCCGGATGCGATAGTATGGGAGCTTCTACTAAGGCAGCCTTTAGCTTTTGGAACTCAGTCTCAGCTGTCTCTTCCCACACCCAAGGTGTTTTCTTTCCCGTAAGGGCACAGAGACGAGGGGTAGCCAGACACTCTAGGTTTATGAATTTTTTGTAAAAATTGCATAAACCTAGAAAGCCTCTAAATTGCTTTCTGGTGGTGGGGGTGGCGAACTGTTCAAATGCCTCTAATTTCTCCGGGTCGGGATAGATCCCTTCGGCCGCGATTATGTGGCCTAAAAACTTTACCTGAGACCTTCCAAAGCATGATTTTTCTAAATTTACCGTGACACCGTATGCTTTGAAAGTACTCAATAGGTTCCCCAGTTCTTCATTAAGTTTCTCCCACGAGGCTTCGGCGATAATGATGTCATCCACGTATGTCGTGATCCGATCCTTTAGGGTGTAATGCAGGATCGTATCTAGGCTTCTGATGAATGCAGCCGAGGATACATTCAACCCGAACGGCAGTCTTTTGTATTGGTAGCTACGTCCGAAGGCCAGGAACGCTGTGTATTGCCGACAGGAAGGTTTTAGTTCGTGCTTCCAAAAACTACTACGCAGCTCGATCGAAGAGAATACGGTGACGCCATAAAATTTCTCTAATAATTCTTCTGATTTTTCTGGCCTATCGGTTTCGGGTTCTATGATCGTGTTGATCTGGCGTGTATCCAGAACCAACTGAATCCAACCGTCCCTCTTTGTCTCTATATGTATGGGGCTAGAGTATGACGATGTAGCGCTACAGTCAGGAGCCGCACGACCGCTACGGTCGCGTGCTCGATTACATCGTTGTCTAACATAGTTTGCAGCTCACGAGTGACCTTTTGTTTCATCGCCAATGGAATGGGGTTTGGAGTAACTCTAAACTTTCGATGTTCCTTTGAGAGGCACCCACATGCCTTCTCATACTGTGGCACCAACCAGTCAGGCCTGCAAGAGGAGTGGTCTGCAAAGCGAGTGGATTCATTCTTATTTATCGAGTAACATGAACTCTAGTACTCACACTTAAGCTACAAGTTATCCTCCTATATGATTAATACGCAACGGAAAAACGCATCTGACTATCAGTAATTTACAGAACTCTGACTGTACACTACGCACCACATTTTCTTTTTGTCTTTTATCCAAGGGCTTTTGTCAACACGTGGCCACCGCACTGAATATGAATGGCTCACACATTATAAATTCGGGACATTATGACAGCATACAATTCGAAGGAAAAGTCCACCAATCTTTTTCTTTTGACTATCTTATTTATTCCGATAAAATGTCTAACCTAAACACACAAATTCTATAACCTACAACAATAACACATGAGAAATTCCGCCCAGTGGGCATGGCTTTACATTGGTGAATCTCTATATTATGGTCTCGTAATTATTTAACGCTACAGTGCACTTTCTGGATAGGATGGTGGATCTTTTATTATTTCTCACACTTCGACTCTCACAATCATCATCACGAAACTTTCCTCCAGATCGAGCGATACAGAAGGAACAAGCATAGCCCACTTATCTTTTGAAACTACCTTGCTACTCTCCCATGCAAACCACACATACCCAAATTACATGACATACATCACACTGCAATAAGAAATACAAAACACTAAATAGTCACAACACTATCACTTTCAGCTTTCCCACTTCAATTAATATTTATCCCAGTTTCACACGACACTGCCCCACTTCGTAATTCTACTTTCCTACTATGAACTCTGGAGATATATGCACGTCTTCCTGTGCAATGCAAGCCAAGTGGCGTTGCTAGATAGACGGCCGACTCACCTTGCTTCTCTCTCAGAGTTTGTATCTAGCGTCACACGGAATCATATCACGCAAAGTAATATTAAGAACATATTCATCACAAACGCGAGTCCTCAACTGATACCATGGACGAGTACTTCTCTTTATCCTTTGTCTCATAAACAGATTGAGACTCACACAGTACTCACCACGTGGAAGTACTCGTCTCTAATTTCAAGTCCTGCACACGCAATTTCTTAAATATTTCATCTTATGGTACACACGCTATTTCTTAAATATTTCAACTTATTGTACACACGCTAATAATTCAGCTTAACTTAAGCACACGGAAGTATTTCAACTTATTGGTACACGTGGTTTCGTTGTGACTGTTGGTCACTTCCGAAGATTACTACGATCCCATTAATATTACCTGCCTGACATTTAATTCTCCCCACAAAAGTTCCTGAAATAGAGAAATTATTATTTCAAACTACTCTTAAATATTCCACATGCATACCATGTCTCCACTCTTTCGTCATTACGGAGCACAACTAAAACAGGTCTTAACAGCACAAGATCCAGCGGCAGAGTGCTGAAACATGGCCGTTCTCTAGGTCCTCTCACACCTTTGTCGAAGTGGGGGGAGCACCTTGCTACCGCATTGGTCAGCCACATTTCAGGCGCTCAAAGCTCAGGTAAATTTCATCTCTTTGTTCCCACCAAATGTGGCCAAAGGATCGTCTCAAAGATGATCATATATTCACATTCACTATCTGCGGTTAGCAGACGACCTTACATTCATTCATTTCACAGATCTCACTAAACTGGATGTAGGGATTTACTTTGTGGGAGTGCACATGTGATCAATTAAATAAATAAATTGTCATTCTTTCCCACACTGGTATCCGGCTTCGCTGTATTAATTGAGATTATTTTACAAAAAAAATGTGTTGTTCTGACAAAAATAATGAAGCATGTTGTACCTATTTTCAATGTCGGGCGGTACTGTACCCTTTCACCTTCACTCGGAACTCGTACTGGAGGTTTCGTATAGCCCCTGGTTTCGGCCAAAAAACTTCTAAGTTGTCCTTTAGAATGTTCCTCAGATCTTCTCGTTCAGCCGGTCGGAGTGGCCGAACGGTTCTAGTCGCTACAGTCTGGAACCGCAAGACCGCTACGGTCGCAGTTTCGAATCCTGCCTCGGGCAATGGATGTGTGTGATGACCTTAGGTTAGTTAGGTTTAAGTAGTTCCAAGTTCCAGGGGACTCATGACCTCAGATGTTAAGTCCCATAGTGCTCAGATCCATTTGAACCATTTTTGAATCTTCTCGTTCCTTTATCGCTATATTCCCGCATGCGTCGACGTTGCCGTCTATCACCTGTGCTAGTTCATCCTTTACATGAACTGCCTCTTCTAGCCACCTCAGAACGCGTTGTTCGTGTTCTTCTTCCTCACCATTTCTGCCTCCTTGCTCTACAATATGTAGTCGCAGACAGTTAGTAGGGAGCTGCGCCGGAATAGCCTGTTCTTCAAATCTGACCTGCTTTATCTTGCCCTTCTGGAAGGTGACCGTGCCGCTACCTATATCAATTACGGCCTGGTTCTCGTACAAGAAGTCCATGCCTATTACAATTTGATCGCCAACTCTGGGATCACAATGAAATTGCCTTCGAACTGGTAGCTCTGACAGGTAAATTCCAGTCGTACCTGTTGCCCTACTTCCATGCATTTTCCCGCGATTGCCCCCCGTATTTTAATCTTTTTTTATTTTTAAAGGTTCAAATGGTCTGAGCACTATGGAAGTTAACTGCTGAGGTCATCAGTCCCCTACAACTTAGAACTAATTAAACCTAACTAACCTAAGGACATGACACACATCCATGCCCGAGGCAGGATTCGAACCTGCGTCCGTAGCGGTCGCGCGGCTCCAGACTGAAGCGCCTAGAGCCGCTCGGCCACACTAGCCGGCTCATTTTAAGGGTAGGCCATGTTTGATCACCCTTGCACCCTTCGAAGGCTGCCTTGAAATAGCCGAAAGCTGGCTTCCGCTATCTATGATTCCTTGCAAGGTTACTTTTCCAATCGCTATCCTTACTACCGGGTGTAGGTCATTCGTGGTGTTTTGTTCGTTTTCTTCAAGAATTCCTTTCATGCACAAAGTACACCAAGTTTTCAAAGAGAAGAATCATAGCTCTTTACCGATGCTTAATGACACAATAATTCACCTCCATCACACTTCATATATTGCCATAAACTAATGATTGATTTTAAAAGCAATTATCTCCTTTAATTAAAAACATGAAAAGCTTTGACATTTTTCAGGTTGAATAACATCGGGGAATGTCTACAACCCTGTCGCACTCTCTTCCCAACCATTGCTTTTCGACTGTTATAACTGCCATATGGTATTCTGTACAAATTGTAAATAGCCTTTCTCTCCCTGTATTTTACCCCAGCCACCTTCAGAACTTGAAAGAGAGTGATCCAGTCAACGTTGTCAAAAGCTTTCTCTAAGTCTACTAATGCTAGAAACGTAGGTTTACCATTCCTTAATCTATTCTCTGAAATAAGTCGTAGGGTCAGTATTGCCTCACGTGTTCCAACATTTCTACGGAATCCAAACAGATCTTCCCCGAGGTCGGCTTTTACCAGTCTTTCCATTCGTCTGTAAAGAATTCATGTTAGTATTTCGCAGCCGTGGCTTATTAAAATGATAGTTCGGTTAATTTTCACATCTGTCCACACCTGCTTTCTTTGGGATTGGAATTATTATATTCTTCTTGAAGTCTTAGGATATTTCGCCTGTCTCATACATCTTGCTCACCAGATGGTAGAGTTTTGTTAGGCCTGGCTCTCCCAAGGTTGTCAGTAGCTCTAATGGAATGTTGTCTACTCCCGGGGCCTTGTTTCGACTTAGGTCTTTCAGTGCTCTGTCAAACTCTCCTGGCAGTATAATATCTCCTATTTCATCTTCATCTACATTCTCTTCCATTTCCATAATATTGTCCTCAAGTACATCGCCGTTGTATAAACCCTCTATATACTCCTTCCACCTTACTGCCTTCCCTGAGCGCCTCTACATCCTAACATTTGTCCTCTAGTCATCCCTGCTTAGCCATTTTGCTCTTCCTGTCGATCTCATTTTTGACAGGTTTGTATTCCTTTTTGCCTGCTTCATTTACTGCATTTTTGTATTTTCTCCTTTCGTCAATTAAATTCAATATCTCTTCTGTTACCCAAGGATTTCTATTAGCCCTCATCTTTTTACCTACGTGATCCTCTGCTGTCTTCACTATTTCATCTCTCAAAACTACCCATTCTTCTTCTACTGTATTTCTTTCCCCCATTCTTGTCAATCGTTCCCTAATGCTCTCCCTGAAGCTCTCTGCAACCTCTGGTTCTTTCAGTTTATCCAGGTCGCATCTCCTCAAATTCCCACCTTTTTGCAGTTTCTTCAATTTTAATCTACAGAGCCGGCCGCGGTAGTTGAGCGGTTCTCGGCGCTACAGTCCGGAACCACGCGATTGCTGCGGTTGCAGGTTCGAATCCTGCCTCGGGCATGGATGTGTTCAGATGTTAAGTCCCATAGTGCTCAGAGCCATTTGAAGCATTTTTTTATTCTACAGATCATAATCAATAGATGCTGCAGATAGGAGGCTAAAATACGGAGAGCGAAAAGCTATTTACAACTGGTGCAGAAACCAGACGCAAGTTATAATGGGCATGAAAGGGAAGCAATGGTTGAGAAGGGAGTGAGACAGGGTTGTAGCCTGTCCTCGATGTTATTCAACCTATGGATAGAGCCAGTAGTAAAAGAAACCAGAGAAACATTTGGAGTAGTAATTAAAGTTCAGGAGGAAGAAATAAAAACCTTGAGATTTGCAAATGAGATCTTCATTCTGCCAGAGACAGCTAAGGACTTGGAAGAACAGCTAAACGGAATTGACAGTGTCCTGATAGAAACATATAAGATGCATATCAACAAAAGCAAAACAAGTGTAATGGAAAGACAAATTAAGTGAGGTGATACTGAGGGAATTAGATTAAGAAACGAGACACTACATGAGTTTTGTTACTTGGGTGGCAAAATAACAGATGATCGCTGAAGTAGAAAGTATATAAAACGTAGACTGGCAATGGGAAGGAAATCTTTTCTGAAGAAGAGAAATTTATTAACAAAGAATGTATCTTTACTGTTAGGAAGTCTTTTCTGAAAGTATTTGTATTTAGTGCAGCCATGCATGGAAGTGAAACATGGACGATAGTTTTCACAAGAAGAGAATAGAGGCTTTTTAAATGTGCTGCTACTGAATAATGCTGAAGAATGGATGGACAGATCATGTAACTAATGAGAAAGTGCTGAAGAGAACTTGGTAACGAAAGAAATTTGTGGCAAACCTAGCTAGAAGAAGGGATCGGGTGAGAGGACACATTCTGAAATATGAGGGGAGCATCAATTTTGTGTTGGAGGGAAGCGTGCAGGGTAAAAATCGTAGAGGGTTACCAAGAGATGAACACAGTAGTCAGATTCAGAGGTATGTAGGTTACACCAGAGATGAAGAGGTTTGCAAGGGATAGAGTAGCATGGGGAGCCGCGTCAAACCAATTTTCGGCCTGAAGATTGCAACATCATCCTAGAAAGCGTTGTCTTCGCAGGGGTGCACATGAGACTGCACGGCTGTAGCAAATGGCGTTTGCAGACCGAGAACAGCCCAGTCATCCAACCTCTGTGTTGTGGATCGTCGCGATGTCCAGAGAGGATCCGCAGCAGCGCAGACCATTACTCGATGAAACCCAGATGTTGCTCGTATGCGACTCCAAGAAGAGCACATGCCACGGGCTGTCGAACAAGAGCGAACTACCAGCGCAAGACAAGTCTCCCAGGCATGTTGTGACATCTCCAAGTTTAGCATGGTGGATACTTGAACACGAACTCATGTATCTGTATCATCTTCAATGTGTACAGAGCCTTACACCTTCTGGTCATCCGCCACAGAACTTGTGCCGATGGTTTGTTGGACAAAGTGCCAATGCGTCGTATTTCTCTTCAGTTTTGATTAAAGACGAGGCAGCACTTGGAAGAGAAGCAATAAAAACCTCACACAACCAACACATATGGCCCTTCACAATACCGAGGATACAGTACAGATTAGGCATCACTATCAGTTTAATTTCATATGTGAGCTGGAATTGTAGGTGACCATCCGATAGATCATACATTCTCCGAGCAAGTCTTACAGGTGTTATGGGGACTTCATTCAGAACAGCCTCTAAGACTTAGTGGAAGATGTAAAAATATATGCCCCTCCGAGAACTGAACTGGAACCTGCGTTGTTCTTAGCCCGAGTTACATGCGCTACCCGCTGGGCCACAGAGCCCATGCTTGTTGTCATACCTCTGCTGAGTATCTTGCAAAGCGGAAATGAGCACTAAGATTTGCCAATAATTATTTTATTGTGCTTTGAGTCGTATTCCATGACAGATAGTCGCAGCCTATTTGTAATATACGGATCCATTTGCAAAATTTCGGCAGTTCCTTAGCTTTGAACATTTTTAATGACGTTGCAGGGAGCAGGCAAAAGAATGTCCGTCTTGCACATATCGCCGTTCTAAACGAGTAGAGCATAAACACGTCAATTTTCATAAGCTTTGCACTATCAGCGTTCACGAAATTTCGTTCTATTGTTACTTAAAATTTGTAAATGCATTTTACTTCACTTGATAACTAAATTATTTGCAGAAAAAGTACGCAAAAAGCGGGCAACTACGGCTAACATTCCTGTAACACACCCATAGCTTCATCTTAGTTCTGGTCCGTGACGTCACTAGAGCGTCAGCCAATAACAGTGTGTTTTCGATCACGTGACGGAATCTTGATATTTAGTTATTTTTAAGCTTTGATTACATAAAAAAGAGATGTTTTGTGGGAATATTGACTGTAAATGCGACTTGAATGTTATAACAACTCCGAATAACAACAACGCGAACCATATTTTTAACATAGGAATACAGCCTGTTGTAAGGTTTTATTAATAACTCGAAAACGAAGGCTTTTCAGAAACACGTTTATATAATCTTTTTTGCTTGCTTTACTGTGAGGAACCTGTCCCCTAATTTTGTGAAATCATTTTTGAAACACGCTATATTGTGATACTTCGTAGTAGATTAAAAAGTTTCATAGGTAGGATATGAGGTACAGCTGTGAGGACCAGTCGAGAGTCGTGCTTGGGCAGCTCACTCGGTTTGCCTGCACGGGAGCTCAGCGTGTTGCGCCAGAGGGCTGGCTACACGCGGTAATAAAAAATGAAGTGTTCAACAATCAGCTTGGACAGCTGTAATGTGACATACGCCCTGACCAACTGTTGTGGGGAAAAAAACGAGAGAAAAACAGAACAAAAAAAAATGGGAGACGCACTTGCCCGGAAACGGCAAAGGTCCGCAGTTCGAGTGTCGATCCTGCACACAGTGTTAATCTGCCAGGAAGTTTCATATCAGCTCACATTCCTCTGCAGAGTGAAAATTTCATTCGGGGCTATGTATTGTGTTTCATCACACATTTGCATCTATACATACGACGTGCTACAATTGCAGTTTTGCTATAATGATAGATATTGTTTCAAATACTACTTTACGGAGAAAAGTAACAGCATCTACAGCTATAAGAGCTGCATATTTCTCTCCTGTATTCTGCCAGTTGGTCGATGATGTGACCTGAGCGAAGGTAGAATGGAGCCATAAGGTTTCTATGAATCGACAGAGTTCACAGGAGATAGCATCGACAAGTACAGAGTCAGCTCGATGGAGAGAAGCTTGTACAACGCAGCGCCTTCTGTACCAAGTGAAGGCTCTAACGTTGCACCGACATCGGATACGCCATTTTTAATACTTTTCGTTTGAAGTATTGGAGAAGTCGAGAGACGCCTTCCTTTGGATACGGTGGAAAGAAATTTGTCTTGGGCTTATAAAAATTTATCTGATACGAGGCAACATAACCTCAGCACAAAAAGGCTGCACTGCGAGTAATGTGGAGGTTCTGTTAACTCCTAGCATTTATGTCGATAAGATGTACGGTTCGTTTGAGTAATTCTCTCGGGCTGTCAAGTAGGATGACGCAGGACTCATGGAACGGAAAACTCTCCCGCTATCCTGGGTTCTCCTTGTTCCCTCAATCAATTACCAAGAGACAGAACAGACGGTAGGAGTCCACACTGTCTATACAATCAGTTAATGAAGTTATCAAGAGGCTCTAATTTTACATCCAGTAGAGAGCATGAAATCTGCGACCAAAGAAATACGTGGAAAACATAGCAAGAAGAAGGAACAGGATGGCGGGACACGTGTTAAGACATAAGGGATTATCGTCCATTGCACTCGATATAAAGGGTAAAGTTAAAGGGGAAGATGCAGACTGGAATACATCAAGTGACTGGCGACGTAGCTAGCAAGTGCTACTCTGATATGAGGAGTTTGGCGCCGAAGAGGAATTCATGGTGGGCCGCATCAAACCAGCCAGAAGACAGATAACTGAGGAAAAAAGTAACTAACAATGGTAGGGGAAGGGCGGCCATAACGGCCATTTGAATCTGAAAGTCCGTACGGAGCTTGTGTCGTACGGAAACTGCATAAATTTGTGACGCGAAACTCCACTTTTAGTTCCACACAGTCATTTGAAGGCGAAGACGCTAAACGTTCAACATGCATTTGCTCCAGACGTGAATGACTCGACGTGGCAGACGCCATATTTCTTTGGCACACATATCTGTTTTATACTGCAACTTACAGTAACGGCACATTGAAGATTTGTCACAAACACGTCACCCCTGTCATCAGCAATATAAGCCTTCAAGAGACACTGTGATACCCAAGACTTCTTTCTGTCTTTCGTTCGCTTGTGTCTCATCCCGCAGTTTCCTCAGGGTCGGCATGGTTACAATCTGATGTGGCCTGGCTAATTTGAAGGGGTTGCTGACCTCACCCTGTACCACAGGCGAAAGAATCAGTGTACCCCAGCTGTCTGCATCTAGTGTAAATCATGAAATAGTGCGAATGTGTTTCAAATGTCTGTGGGTCGTGTAACTGAGGCGGGACCAGCTCGGTATTCAACTAGTGGGATGTGGAAAACGGCCTAAAAACCACATCCAGGCTGACCAGCACACCCTGTAATGCTAATCTAAATATAATACTGCCATTAATCTGTATATTTTAAAATTTTTTTGTTCCATAATAATTTTGCAAAATGAATAAAATACTGTAACGAGAGTAAGCTCTTGTTAAGTGTAGTTTATCTGTTTAAAATAACCTCTTTGACGTAGGTGGAATAAATGTATTAAAACATATTTTGTAAATAATTATGTAATATTTCAAGTACAACTGTAATTAATTATGTTAATTTTGTATGTATATGCTGTCATGCAATTGTAGATGGTTCATACGTAGGTTTTTTGTAAGCAGAAGTGTAGGGATCATAGGTAGAACGGAACTCCGTTCTGTGGTGGAATGGAAAAGCTGGTGGGGCGCGCGAGTGAGAATTGGCGCGCGAGTAGCATAGAGTCGGTAGCTGCAATGCAAGTGGTGAACACGCATTTCGTTGGTCAAGCACTAGAGGTCCCTAATTTACCTGCAAGACTGGGTTTTGGCCTCTGACATGTTCTACATGATTGGCGCAGCACGGCAATAAATTAATAGCTCAAAAATTTGCAATTTCATCGTCGCCACCAAGAGGAAGACAGAGATAAGTAAATCAAGAGCCGTACCTGCGCAATGTTACTACGCAGCACCGCCTCACGCCACCTTCGACATCAGTAACAGGCAAAGTACTTTATTTAGAATTGTATCACAGTATGAACCATCCATCTTCAATCAGTGGAATATAAGTGTTCAATGTACCTTTGTGTTTAACCGTAATTTTTCTATTTCATTTACCTCAGTAGGGTCCTTACCTAAACGAATTTATTCCGAATATCCTGATGCTTATTGAAACTTGAATAATAGTAAATTACTGGCAATAGTAATGTTTTGGTAGCAAATTCTGAATCTCATTATTAAATACTAAAGTTTGCACGTATCAGTTTAAGAGCCACCGCTTTGCGTGACCATGAGGATAAGTTTTCAATAGTATTTCTCAAAGTAAAGTAACATAAATGTTTAACTGCAACAGTCTTAACAGTAATTGTTCGTGTTGCTTCTCCATATCAAAGAAAGCCAGATAAATATTGGTGTTAGTAAAACGTTAATAGTCCTAAAGAAATGAAATTTAGTCGTACAGAAAGTAGGATTAATAGCATTTACTGCCAAGTGACCGTAGTAAGTGAAAGTAGTTATTTATTCAGTGTCGAAAATTGACTTCATCTTTTTGTGTGGACACTGTGCCCGATTTGGGCTGGTGGCCGTTTTATTAAGCGAAACAGTTTAATGTTATAACAGGCTTTGACTGATAAAAGGTTTCCAAAAGTAATTATTCTCACTGCTTTTCCCCCAAACTGTATGATTCGGAGAAAAATAGTTCGATACGTTACCACTGGGTTGAACACGGTTAAAATCTCTATCCGAGAGTGGATAGTTTGGAGTGTTAGTGCTGGGTAATTTTGTGGTGGTGCTCCGGCCGCTACTTACTACACAGTTCTGACATTCCGAGTCGCGGATCTTCCGTCTCTACGGTGGTAGAACTTAAACGTTCTGGTTCCGTACTGACGAGAACGCGAAAGTAGCAACCGGCCCTCGTCGTCAATCCGCCGGGCGGATTCGATCCTGGGACTATGCGCCTACCCGAGTCCAGGAAGCAGCGCATTAGTGCTCTCGGCTAACCTGCCGGGTCCCTGTGATACCCAAGACAAAAGGCCGAAATTACATAACTATAGTGTAGCGTAAGGGCTGAAGGAAGTAGGCCCTCCTGTGCGCTAAATTTTTCCTCTTTTGTTTGTTTTTTCTTTCATGTTAGCACTGATAATACATTCTGGGATTTTCCTATGTATGTAACACATCTACATCAACATTGATACTCTGCAAATTACCTTCAGTGCCTGGCAGAGGTATCACGTTATCTCACGGCAGTTGCGACACATCACCTTTCATTACGTTCTGCTTCGCAGGAAGCATGGTTCCAAAAATACAATTTCCATCTTATTCTTTATGGTATCACGTTATCTCAATAAAAACCATGACTATTTTACAACTTTATTATATCCCATTGATACATTTCACGAAAATAAAATTAAATGAATGAATCAGTCCTAACACTTTAGCAACCCAAATGAGCCAGCTTCATCACTTTTTTATTTCTTCTCTTGCTCCTACAGACTAGTTCTTGATTCATGAATTTAATAATGTAAAAGAGCCTCACTTTCACAAACAGTCTTATTAACAGCAGCTTGGTTCAGCACAGCACCCAGGTGGGTGTTCACAAAGGAAGCACCACAATTACTTATGTGATCATATTCATCAAAAGTAGAAGTCATCTTAGTCTCACAATGAGTTGCAAATTCTTTGACATCTTCTGCACAAATCAATAGGCTTCCAAAGTTGCCTTCATAGCTTTTAAAATGACAATAAACTTTGTCATTTGCGTCTAAGTCTTGGCTGCCATCTACAAGTACTGTCCTACATTTATAACAGTCATGAATTGTAAGCAGTTTCTTTAATACATAACCAAACACGTATCTCATGCTGTTTACCTCTCCGAGGTCTGTTTGAACTTCCACATTTGGTAGTCTGATCACTGAACTCGTGTCACTGATGTCCAACAGTGGTGAAACAAGTAATTTGGGCGCTGCTTTCATATCCACTATTGTCTGAACCCAGTTGATCCCCTCACAATTGGAGGTAGCTACACTGTGTGTTTTCATTAATTTGCTTAAAGCACAATTACTGAATGCAGCACAAAACTTTCGTGGTGATGGGTTGCTACAAAAACCGCCTTTATGCCTTATCACTGAGAAAAAGTTTTCCAGTGGATCTTGATTAATTTTGCGTGTTAATAAATATAACTTGGTTCCATCCACAACATCATCAAAAAACATGTTCAAAGCGCTTATGTTATCCAGAAGTCCTTTAACACACTTAATCCTAGGTGAAAAGATTTCCCCATCAGCATCTACTAATTTCCGTGACTGTATCTATGGCTTTCCCCCCCCCCCCCCCCCATGAACCATGGACCTTGCCGTTGGTGGGGAGGCTTACGTGCCTCAGCGATACAGATAGCCGTACCGTAGGTACAACCACAACGGAGGGGTGTCTGTTGAGAGGCCAGACAAACGTGTGGTTCCTGAAGAGGGGCAGCAGCCTTTTCAGTAGTGCAAGGGCAACAGTCTGGATGATTGACTGATCTGGCCTTGTAATAATAACCAAAACGGCCTTGCTGTGCTGGTACTGCGAACGGCTGAAAGCAAGGGGAAACTACGGCCGTAATTTTTCCCAAGGGCATGAAGCTGTACTGTATGGTTAAATGATGATGGTGTCCTCTTGGGTAAAGTATTCCAGTGGTAAAATAGTCCCCATTAGGATCTCCGGGCAGGGACTACTCAAGAGGATGTCGTTATCAGGAGAAAGAAAACTGGCGTTCTACGGATCGGAGCGTGGAATGTCAGATCCCTTAATCGGGCAGGTAGGTTAGAAAATTTGAAAAGGGAAATGGATAGGTTAAAGTTAGATATAGTGGGAATTAGTGAAGTTCGGTGGCAGGAGGAACAAGACTTCTGGTCAGGTGACTACAGGGTTATAAACACAAAGTCAAATAGGGGTAATGCAGGAGTAGGTTTAATAATGAATAGGAAAATAGGAATGCGGGTAAGCTACTACAAACAGCATAGTGAACGCATTATTGTGGCTAAGATAGATATGAAGCCCACACCTACTACAGTAGTACAAGTTTATATGCCAACTAGATCTGCAGATGACAAAGAAATTGAAGAAATATATGATGAAATAAAAGAAATTATTCAGATAGTGAAGGGAGACGAAAATTTAATAGTCATGGGTGACTGGAATTCGAGTGTAGGAAAAGGGAGAGAAGGAAACGTAGTAGGTGAATATGGATTGGGGCTAAGAAATGAAAGAGGAAGCCGCCTGGTAGAATTTTGCACAGAGCACAACTTAATCATAGCTAACACTTGGTTTAAGAATCATGATAGAAGGTTGTATACATGGAAGAACCCTGGAGATACTAAAAGGTATCACATAGATTATATAATGATAAGACAGAGATTTAGGAACCAGGTTTTAAATTGTAAGACATTTCCAGGGGCAGATGTGGACTCCGACCACAATCTATTGGTTATGACCTGTAGATTAAAACTGAAGAAACTGCAAAAAGGTGGGAATTTAAGGAGATGGGACCTGGATAAACTGAAAGAACCAGAGGTTGTACAGAGTTTCAGGGAGAGCATAGGGGAACAATTGACAGGAATGGGGGAAAGAAATACAGTAGAAGAAGAATGGGTAGCTTTGAGGGATGAAGTATTGAAGGCAGCAGAGGATCAAGTAGGTAAAAAGACGAGGGCTAGTAGAAATCCTTTGGTATCAGAAGAAATATTGAATTTAATTGATGAAAGAAGAAAATATAAAAATTCAGTAAATGAAGCAGGCAAAAAGGAATACAAACGTCTCAAAAATGAGATCAACAGGAAGTGCAAAATGGCTAAGCAGGGATGGCTAGAGGACAAATGTAAGGATGTAGAGGCTTATCTCACTAGGGGTAAGATAGATACTGCCTACAGGAAAATTAAAGAGACCTTTAGAGATAGGAGAACCACTTGTATGAATATCAAGAGCTCAGATGTAAACCCAGTTCTAAACAACGAAGGGAAAGCAGAAAGGTGGAAGGAGTATATAGAGAGTCTATACAAGGGCGATGTACTTGAGGACAATATTATGGAAATGGAAGAGGATGTAGATGAAGATGAAATGGGAGATACGATACTGCGTGAAGAGTTTGACAGAGCACTGAAAGACCTGAGTCGAAACAAGGCCCCTGGAGTAGACAACATTCCATTGGAACTACTGACGGCCTTGGGAGATCCAGTCCTGACAAAACTCTACCATCTGGTGAGCAAGATGTATGAAACAGGCGAAATACCCTCAGACTTCAAGAAGAATATAATAATTCCAATCCCAAAGAAAACAGGCGTTGACACATGTGAAAATTGCCGAACAATCAGTTTAATAAGGCACAGCTGCAAAATATTAACACGAATTCTTTACAGACGAATGGAAAGACTAGTAGAAGCCGACCTCGGGGAAGATCAGTTTGGATTCCGTAGAAATACTGGAACACGTGAGGCAATACTGACCTTACGACTTATCTTAGAAGAAAGATTAAGGAAAGGCAAACCTACGTTTCTAGCATTTGTATACTTAGAGAAAGCTTTTGCCAATGTTGACTGGAATACTCTCTTTTAAATTCTGAAGGTGGCAGGGGTAAAATACAGGGAGCGAAAGGCTATTTACAATTTGTACAGAAAGCAGATGGCAGTTATAAGTGTCGAGGGACATGAAAGGGAAGCAGTGGTTGGGAAGGGAGTAAGACAGGGTTGTAGCCTCTCCCTGATGTTATTCGATCTGTATATTGAGCAAGCAGTAAAGGAAACAAAATAAAAATTCGGAGCAGGTATTAAAATCCATGGAGAAGAAATAAAAACTTTGATGTTCGCCGATGACATTGTAATTCTGTCAGAGACAGCAAAGGACTTGGAAGAGCAGTTGAACGGAATGGATGGTGTCTTGAAAGGAGGATATAAGATGAACATCAACAAAAGCAAAACGAGGATAATGGAATGTAGTCGAATTAAGTCGGGTGATCTTGAGGGTATTAGATTAGGAAATGAGACACTTAAAGTAGTAAAGGAGTTTTGCTATTTGGGGAGCAAAATAACTGATGATGGTCGAAGTAGAGAGGATATAAAATGTAGACTGGCAATGGCAAGGAAAGCGTTTCTGAAGAAGAGAAATTTGTTAACATCGAGTATAGATTTAAGTGTCAGGAAGTCATTTCTGAAAGTATTTGTATGGAGTGTAGCCATGTATGGAAGTGAAACATACACGATAAATTGTTTGGACAAGAAGAGAATAGAAGCTTTCGAAATGTGGTGCTACAGAAGAATGCTGAAGATTAGATGGGTAGATTGCATAACTAATGAGGAGGTACTGAATAGGATTGGGGAGAAGAGGAGTTTGTGGCACAACTTGACCAGAAGAAGGGATCGTTTGGTAGGACATGTTCTGAGGCATCAAGGGATCACCAATTTAGTATTGGAGGGCAGCGTGGAGGGTAAAAATCGTAGGGGGAGACCAAGAGATGAATAAACTAAGCAGATTCAGAAGGATGTAGGTTGCAGTAGGTACTGGGAGATGAAGAAGCTTGCACAGGATAGAGTAGCATGGAGAGCTGCATCAAACCAGTCTCGGGACTGAAGACCACAACAACAAACAACAACAACATCTATGGCTTCAGTGTATTTAAAATTTCCAAATGTCTTGAGGCACTTGTAATGCAGTTCCTTAAGGATACAGGCCCTTTAACACCATATGCATTAAATATGTCAAAAATATCGTTTACTTTTTGGCAAAAATCTGCAGTAGCAATAGCAGATGATGATATGGTGCCACAAGTAACAAGTGTCTCAATGCGTGCTGCTACTGTATGACTCAACACACGAACTGCAGTGTTTACCTTCATTTTTGAAAATGCTAGCAGTTGGACAGCTCTTTTAGTGAGCTTGGGGGCCAACTTGTACTTCCTTTCATAATCACTTGAGTATAAATGACAAATGTCCTTCCTTGAAGCAGTGCCAATCCCTCCTTCATCTGTTGTGTGGATAATGTTATACCTGAATAAATTATTACATATGCTTTTTATCAAGTGTGAGGTGTCATAAAAAAGATCTTACTCCCTTCGTGTACTAAGCATGGATTAACTGGTGTGATACCCAGTCTGTGCCTCCACTCCACAAAATTCGAGCCTTGGTCTGTCACACATGTTTTTACAACCAAACCAATCTCTGTGAGTTTTCTGACAACTTCAAAAAATATGCGCGTCAAATGGGTGGCTCCTACTGGTCCTTTGGAGAAATAATATACTAATGGCTGTTTAAAATTTGATAAGATGCCGTTAATCATTATAACTAATGCAGTATTGGCAACCACAGATGTACGTATGAAACCCATGTCTTCAAATCCAATAACACGATTCCTAGAGCTGTCATATATCAAATTTTCCATTAGTGACATCTCATCCATAGACAAATTAACAATTATATCAGTTTATGGTAACTGCTGCACTTTCTGCTTTAAAAGATGAAATATGTTATTATTTATCCCACAATTTAACTGTATATCTTCCACATACCTTGAAACGTCCCCTTAGAAAAATCTATACAAGACTGTGCTTAAACTGACACACAATATTTTTAGCGCAACGCAATCTGACTTTCAAAAATCCCTACAAAAGAATGGCCCTGACTAACATTAACCTATACGTTTCACAAATCACTTACCTCACAAAAATCTTCATTACTCGAACTACTGCAATATAGCGAGCGCCACTACTGCCAGCTAAATAAAAGATTCAAACTACGGAAGGCACTAACTACTGATAGGCATAGTTAGCAAATGTAAGATTTTTGTAGAGAACAAACAATGTATTTACCTTAATAGTCATAATATATATAGCAGTTCATGACATCCAGTCTAACAAATTTCAAACCTCCGCCATCTCTCTCCCCACATCCACCACTGCTGGCGGCTCGCCTCCAACTGCGCAACGCTACGCGCTGTTCACATCCAGCTGCCGATTTTCATACAGAGCGCTACGTAACGTTGCCAATAAGAAAACATAAACAGCCTACTTACAACCTTTGTAAGGTACGTACTGATGGAAGGCTAAAACAGCGTGATAAAAAACTGTATGCCTGAGTACTACAATACAACAAATTAAGTGCAAATTACTTAGTTTCATCTTCCCATCTCGCACCACGTTTTCCATTCAGTGGTATACTCATTTGGCTTATCAATAAATCGAGAGCATCTTTTTTCAAGTACTTGGAACCAACACTTTTTAAAATGAGCTTATCCTTTTGTACTTGTGTCCTGTGACGTGGTTGCAGTTTATTCTTACAATGGGCACTTTCCTTGTCACGTAGTAATTTTGTACTAAGTCTAATGATTTGCACGTTTTTACATTTCACACAATTTTCCAACACGCGAATAATTTCACGTAATCTAAGCATTTCATCTTCAAAAGATGTCTGTGTTGCAGATTCCGTTGTTAGTGATTTTATATGTCTCTCGTGTAGTAACACTTGTGGTAGTTGTTTCTTCTGTGTCAGGAGACAGTTTTATTGTTTTTGCAGTAACACTTTCACGTTTGTATGGCAATTTTCTCTTCATCGTCACTAGTTGTGGCTTATTCGGCACGACAAATACCGTAGGAACAGCATTGCATATCGATGTCTTCTTTTCCGTGCTCATGAACTGGTTTGACTCGAAATGTAACGCACAAAACTTCACGTTATTGTGCAAATAAAGGGCATCTTTTTGCAGCAGGTCCTGTCTTCTACTGTTTATTAACCATTTCTTGCTCCTAAAAAAGAAAAACAAATTCAGTAATTCAATAAAGTTTAGAAAAAAATCGTAAATAAAGAGCGCTCTAATATGATGTTTCATACCTCTCAGGGTCCTTAGGAAACCTGAAGAATGACAAATTTGGTGTCTTCTTCCTATTATTACTGCAATTTCTTGCACTACATACGCTGCCTTTCGTAAAAAACATCTTAAAAATGAATATAAACGATACTGTTTACATTTAATGAATACCGTATTCAGCAGCGTAGCTTCTCCACCGCTTGAGGCGCTGTTGTCGCTGTGTATAACAATGTAAGCCCAGGATAGCTACTCCAGTCAGTCAGATTGCAGGCCGAAGACGCGTCTGGAAACGAGGAAATGTCTCGCATTCTCGTCTTTCGATAAAGCTTTCACGATCTGATTCGATGAGCTCAACATAATGTGTAGAGATCTCAATACAATTTTTTCGTATACAAGATACAGCACGAGAAGCTTTAGGTACGAAAACAGCAAGTGTAATGGGAGGCGGTGCTACACACGAAACACCGTAGTTTAACCGAGATGTTCAAGAATTACTTGTTAAGTCAGTGACAGGCGGGAAGACTGCATGGGGTGTAAAATTAACAGTAATAGGTCTAAATCGAATACACGAAAAATAAAACAGCATTATTGCAAGTGATAGACAAAACGCATGAAACGATACCTTTATGGAACACAATGTGTGGTGAATGCCCCTGGAGATAATGAACGATGCTATTGAACACATTCAGATATAGAATATGCAAAAAATTCAGTGGGAAAATTATTTTCGACCTTTCTTTGCCTGCGTTGATTGGGGTATCACGCCACCAGCATAGTCGGTTATACCCTTAACATTACTACCCTGTCCACGAGGGTAATGAAAGAAAAACGACTTTTGTAGATGTTACGCTTAAACTTAACCCTCGCAAGCAGAGTACATTCGTAGTCTGAAAGCCACACGAATTCAACGATGTAACAGTTTTGTTTATTTTGTACTGTTAGAATTCACTATATTGTTAGGTAAAATTTACACAGTTCTTAAGTGCTCAACTAATCCAGTGGTGGAATATAGGAATAAACTTTATTAGGCTTGTAAGCCCATTTTCGAGTACAGAACTGTTTCCCAAGATGGAAACCACGTGAAGGAAAGTGGGAAATAATTCGTGCAGTCACAAATCTTTGTCGAATAGTAGGAGCGAGTGCCGTGAACAACGTACTAGAAATCCCGACTGGTAGGGGCTGAGTGTGGGAGTAAGGATGCATTTGAAGGTCACTTTTGTACGATTTTCTTGAGTAACTCGAAAACTACGGCCTCTAGCGAAAACGGACCCCAGTGTAAAATTATTCCTACAAAAATGTCCTGTTAATTGTTTCTCAAGGATTTGTAGTTTGCGCGTGGCGAACGAGAGAATGAAAATCTCTCGCATGGTCTTTGAAGGCCAGTTATAACATGGCGGGCTGCATAAAACAAGATCCGTAGGGGCAGCTGAGTCACCTTGTATATTATACACCAATTGAAATGTGTACAATGCGAAATATTTAAGAATGCTTCACGAAACATAGCCTTCTATCAGTGCTAAAAACTAAAGAAAATGGCGTAAACTGCTTATGGCGGTCTCCAACGAGAATTTCTTCATGTGAGTCTAAGATTTGTCATGTGACTGAAGTAACGACCAAAAGTAAACACGTGTTCCTAGCTACACTATCCGCTAGGTACAACACTCTCCCTACCTAAAACTAGCGTAATGGCATTTCAGGGAATATTCCCATTCTGTTCAAAGACTATTATCAACTCAAAAGCTACAGAACAAATCCCTTATTTCTCCTATCTGGCTGCTGAAATAAGTGACAATAAAGGCTGATATACTGAAACTACGTTTCACCGTTTTTGGACACATTTGTGGTGACGGTGAGTAACAAGACAGGAAAGGGCATGAGAATAAAAGTAAATAAAGGCATCACCAGGTTTAATGAATGGGAGTGAGACAGACGGACGTCAGTAACACCGAAAGGTCGGAAATGAGGACTTCAAGAAATGTTAGAGGGTGTACAAAATATTAGACCCAATACGTAATGAACACGGAAGATCAGAACTTAAGGTTTAGAATATTAGAGAGTGGATGGTAACAGAAGAAGATCGAAAGAAGGTATTAACCGGATAAATGAAGACAGATTGCCAAAACGCATTGGGCTAATAAGCCATAACCAAGAAGAGATTCGGGAAGGCCCAGGAAATGAGGAGAACAACTCTGAGTGTGAAGTCAGAAGATGTATTTTTCCTTCCTAAATCGTGGAGTGCAGAAGATCAAACAGACTTTTACTCATGTCGTTATTTTATAGCAGGTATCTTATCCAGTGATTCCAGTAATGATTTATTACATTTTTATTGTGTGTCTAAAGTTTTTCCGCATGTCTCAGTTGCAACATACTCAACAAGGAATGCAGGAGTATCAACTGGCCAACAATTGTACGGGCCGTGCAGTGGGAGGCAGGGAGGGTGTACGAGGTCAGTTGCGGCGCTTCGCCAATCTTCACGACGTATCGTTCGCGGTCATTCAGTTGGAATTCACTTTTTCCCAGCATTCGACTTACTTCAGTTATTCACTGATTTTAGAAAATGTTGCAACTAGAAGGGGAACCTTTGTGCTATCGTTCATAAATAAGTAATCACAGAAATACTCATTCCTCTGCACACAAATCTACACCAGTCCGCTTATTCGTAGCTAGAGTAAACACTGTCCTATTAAATGTCATAAAGTTGTTCGATGCAAATATAAACGTCAAAATAGGCAACATTTATAGTTTAAGGCGAGATTTCGTAGATTAAGAAGTTGACATGCATTTACCTGCACGTGGTTTCCATCTTCGGAAATAGTTCTGTATTCGAAAATGGGCTTAAAGTCCTAATAAAGTTCACGAAGCAAGGCAAAAAGAATTCCGTTTAATCAACACAATACGAAATGTTTCTCCAAGATCCTACAGTTAAATCAGTCTCTTGCAGCCAGAAGTGTGGAGTATAATATGGTGTACTGAAACCCAAAATAAAACCAACCTCCTTTCAGAGAAAAATGTTTTTGCATTTCTTTCTGAACGCCCCTCGTAATTCTTGATCAGCTTCGAATGTGAAAAGCTTCTCCCACTGGAAGCGACAGTCACTGGCATGGTTAGCAGTAATTGTTGGGTCATGGATTTCCAATTTCATTTAAGTATTTCAATATTAGCACTGAAGTTCTCATATTCTTGTTCACTTTTTCTCTGAACACTTTGATTTCTGTCAAAAGTTCTGACGCAACAATGTCCTTTCATTATTCACCATTTACCTTTTATACTTAGCTCTCTGACACGTTTATTTCATAGCGTTTTCAGTGTCTCAAGTTTTTTGATGAAAAAAAATGAATATTTCGGAATACGTAGTCAGCTGCCCAAACTTTTGTTGCAAACTTATTAATACTGTGTCAACGACAGGGTAGAAAAAATCAGTTTCGTCTTCTCCTCTGGAAGCTGTGCTCTGCAAAGCACATCGTCATTTTTACAACCAAATTGGTTTCTTTTGGTGCCACTTCTCTTTTGTTCAAATTTTGCCCAATCTGTAAAGTTTCAGCTATCACTTTCGTAGTGAAAAAAAATCTTCCTCACGGAAATTCTCACTTAAATTTTATTTAACTTTCGAGCGATTTGGTTGTTAATTTCAAATTCATGTTTTCTGCCTGGAGGGCCTTACTTGCTGCTATAAGGGCAAAGAGAAACTCATACCGTATGACAACACCGTCAATAAACTAGAAGTTACCTAATTCGTTCACAGCAAGTAAGTGTTCTTCGCTTTTTGTTTTCAATTCATCAATGCTATTGCTCACCCCAAGAAGGGCATCTGTGACTTCTCTTGATTGGTACGTCATAGTTTCGACACTCTCCACCCAGCTTTCCCATCGAGGTTCTGAAAGCTTCTTCACTGTTAATTTTGGTACTCTGTTCAATATGATTTCCGCTCTCTGGGAGGATGCACCGAAAACAAAGTATAGTCTTTGAATTACACGAAAAAATGTGACTGCTTTTGCTGTAGGTTTTGCCGCATCTGATAGCACAAGATTAATATTCCAGCTAGCACATGTCAAATAAAATGCTCTTTGATTACATCGGGATTCTGGTTTGAACACCACTTCAATTACCTTCTATATTTGTACCATTTTCGTAACTTTGGCCTCCGCAGCCACGAATATTGAGACCTAGTTGGTCTACTTTCGATGCACGGGTTTTAGGCAAACTTTCTCCTGTTGTTGAAGAGACATCCATAAAGTCTACAGTCATTGTGTGTTCTTATAGGTTTACAAACTTAACAAGCAATGTCATTTGTTCATTGTTGGTTGTATCAGGAGTACAATGAGGGACGACTGAAAAATATGTACTTTCTTCTAGAAAATTAACGTTTTGTACTTTGAGTGCAAGCAAATTTATGAGTTAATGTTGAATGTTTTTGTACACAAGAACGGTCAAGAATTTCTTAAGTTTTTAACCGCGATTAAAATTTTCTGCAAAACAGGGTCAAATTCTGCAATTATTTCGATTAAACCAAGAAAATTGCCATAATTATATTGACAGAGCTTTTAGCTGGCTCCTATGAAGGCCATATTATGCTCAGCCAGATACCTGGTGGCGCGTATAATTCTGTTTAGAGCCGAAAACAAGTGTTCCTTTTCTCTTTCTAGTAGTTCACTTCCATAGCTACCACTTTTTTGTTTCAACTGTCTCACACTGTATGCATCTTTTTGCAGAGTGTATGTGGGCAACTAATTGTTCATGGCCTGTAAGCCGATCTCCTAAATGAACCCAGTCACAGAGTCTGTCACTTGACAGCTTGTTTGTAGGAGATCGAAAAATTTTACAACAGTAACAAAGAACGTTTTTGGTGCATTTCGAATACACAATCCATTTTCGATCCCTTTTTTCTCCATTGGGTAAAGTTGGTACGTAAAAATGAATTGAAAATTTTCCTCCCCTCTCGTATTAAAGATAATAAAAATATACAATTTTAATAGAGCCTTTCTGTACAATTTCATTTATCATGGAGGATGTTAACGTATTAGGTCAAGTGCCTGGGTCTGGATTTGTGATTATTTCACGGTCGCTATCAGTAGACCTAGCTGAATGTGGGATACCAGTTGGTTCACATAACAATACATTTTCAGTTTTTTATAAAGCACCACATTATGAGAGGGTAGTGTTAATGACATCACCATTTGAGCATAAATTGGTTTTAATGTGTGAAGATAAGATGCTTGTCGTAGAACCTTTTCGAAAGCGTCTTTCTTTTTGCAGTTGAAAATTGTTCGTGATGAAGCTTTTTAATGTATAACCTTATTCTTTTTTTATTTTATTTTATTTTTTGTTTTTTAGCACACGGGAGGAACACTATATCGTAACACAGAACGCACATACAGCACAAGAAACGGTTTGAACTGGAAACGTACATTTAAACTCATGACAACTAACAAATTATTTTGTGAGATACCGATGAAAATAATGCTTAATTGTTAGCCACAGAAGTGAGCTGCAAGAGTGCAGAGAAAGAGAAGAGCTAAGAGACAATGAATAACGTTTCTCTTAAATTACGGATGAGCAGATGTTAACAGAAGACACTGCTACCGCATGGTGGTTATCGTTGAAACAACTGGTTTTCCGTTATATCGGTTTATTACAACGTCAGTGCCACGGACACCTGACCGCTCAAATTTTGAAATAACCGAGTTAAGTTTTTATTTCTGTTATTTCGTGTAATAAATGTAGAAAAAAGTTGACTTCCTCAGTTTCAAGATAAATAGAATCAAAATTATGAATAGGCAATAAAAGAAAACTTAGTCCGACCATTGTTCACTCATTTTCTCGACAAGTGTTAAGTGGTTGAATACTACGAAAAATTACTAGTATTATCCTATTGATTCTAATTTTATAAAACTCAGCTCAAAAATCATGTTGTAATCGAGGATCACACCATTATTTGGGCATTATAAAAAGCCAGCGCTAAAGGATGAAAACTGAGGTTGAAGAGCTCGTATTTTGCGTGGTGGTTTGTCCTTTTTCAAGGGCTACAAGCGCATACGCATATTATGTAGACACAGATAGCAGGTGAGCTATTTTCTATTCTTATTGTATACGATGAACAAATTATTGTTAAGCTTAAGATTTATTACGGTTACCATAATGTTGTTGTTGTGGTCTTCAGTCTGCAGACTGGTTTGATGCAGCTCTCCATGCTACCCTATCCTGTGCAAGTTTCTTCATTTCCCAGTACGTACTGCCACCTACAGCCTTCTGAATCTGTTTAGTGTATCCATCTCTTGGTCTCCCTCTTCGATTTTTACCATCCGCGCTGCTCTCCAATACTAAACTGGTGATCCCTTGACGCCTCAGAATATGTTCTATTAACCGATCTCTTCTTCCAGTCAAGTTGTGCCACAAATTTCTCTTCTCCCCAGCTCTATTCAATACCTCCTCATCAGTTATGTGGTCTACCCGTCTAATATCCAGCATTTTTCTGTAGCACCACATTTCGAAAGCTTCCATTCTCTTTTTGTCTAAACTATTTATTGTCCACGTTTCACTTCCATACATGGCTACACTCCAGAAAAGACTTCCTGACACTTAAATCTTTACTCGATGTTAACAAATTTCTCTTCTTCAGAAACGCTTTCCTTGCCAATGACAGTCTACATTTTATATCCTCTCTACATCGACCATCATCAGTTATTTTGCTCCCCAAATGGCAAAACTCATTTACTACTTTAAGCGTTTCATTTCCTAATCTACTTCCCACAGCATCACCCGATTTAATACGACTGCATTACATTATCCTCGTTTTGCTTTTGTTGATGTTCATCTTACATCCTCCTTTCAAGACAGTGTCCATTCCGTTCAGCTGCTCTTCCAGGTCCTTTGCTGTCTCTGACAGAATTACAATATCATCGGCGAACATCAAAGTTTTAATTTCTTCTCTATGGATTTTAATTCCTACTCCGATCATTTCTTTTGTTTCCTTTACTGCTTGCTCAATATACAGATTGAATAACATCGGGGAGATGCTACAACCCTGTCTCACTTCCTTCCCAACCACTGGTTCCCTTTCATGCCCCTCGACTCTTATAACTGCCATCTGGTTTCTGTACAAACTGCAAATAGCCTTTCGCTTCAGGGTATTTTATCCCTGCCACCTTCAGAATTTGAAAGAGATTAATCCTGTCAACGTTGTCAAAATCTTTCTCTAAGTCTGCAAATGCTAGAAACGTAGGTTTGCCTTTCCTTAATCTGTTCTCTAAGATAAGTCGTAGGGTCAGTATTGCCTCCGTGTTCCAACATTTCTACGGAATCCAAACTGGTCTTCCCTGAGGTTGGCTTCTACCAGTTTTTCCATTCGTCTGTAAATAATTCGTGTTAGTATTTTGCACCGTGGCTTATAGTTCGGTAATTTTCACATCTGTCCACCCCTGCTTTCTTTGGGTTTGGAATTATTGTAATTCTTCTTGAAGTCTGAGGGTATTTCACCTGTCTCATACATCTTGCGCACCAGATGGTAGAGGTTTGCCAGCGCTGGCTCTCCCAAGGCTATCAGTACTTCTAATGGAATGTGTTTCCAGACTATAGATGTAATCACGAACAATGGCTTTCGAATTTAGGCTCGTTCTGTGCACCTACGTCGCGCGTTCTTCGGTAGCCCATGAGTCTTCAGCAGTGTTCTGAGAGCTGTGCTGTGACTGTTAGCGCAATGCGACCATCATACGCGATCGTAGCGAGTTCTTTGTCGAATTTTTATTCCATTTGTTTCGAGTTGTCATGGTTGATGGTGGTGGTAGGAGACTAATTCTGCACTAGCAAACGAGATATATAATCTGCAGGATACACGCTTTCATCTGGTGTATGCGAGTACGGCAACTGCCACTTGTAACCGGCAACAATGCAATCCCCGTCCTTGCCTGCGCGAACCGCCATCGCTCGTGGATGGGACTCTAGGATTGGTGCCATTCTCCAATGGGATTGATGTCCGGTGACGACAGGGAGAAACTACCATATAGACCAGGTTGGGGTAAGTCTTCTACACTGCGCGCACACACGTTTACGTTAAGCCACGACACATGGCAACAGGGACATAACTGTCACAGCAATGCTGTACCATTTCTTATGCCATGTATTTGTTGGTCGTTTCTGTCGGCAGTATTATTAAATTAGCGCTGATCACTTTTCTCTTTTTCTACAATAATGCAGTATTTCAAAACAATGAAAAATGTCTGCATAAAACTGCTGTTTTTCCAAAAAAAAAAAAAGATCTATTTAAAAACAAACCATGGGAAATTCCAAGTAGGAACACTAACAATGCAGGAAAGATAGGTTGCTACTTCCCGTCAAGAAGACATGTTAAGTTGCAGACAGGCATTCTGACCGCAGATGCTGGAGTTGGCGGTCGTGTTTGCATGAGGTGTGCTTGCTTGTGTGTGTGAGTGGTGTGTGTTTCGTTTTTGCTGATGAAGGCTGTGGCCGAGAGCTAGCTTTTAATTGTGCCTGTCTGAAAATAAACGCGTCTTTATTAAAAAACAAAAATTTTGCACTGCTGCTATGGCTAACTGATACTTCAGTACTTTTCCCAGCTATTAGTGACAAATAAAAACACCTGTTATTACCTAGGCCAAAAAATACGGAAAAATACCGGTTATGAAGAACTAAAATACCGGTATCGGTTTTAACCGGTCAGTTTTTTCCATCCTAATCCTTATCATAGACCTTGGTTCCCTCGACTCCGATGCTGCGATAGTTTTCTACGATGTACACTAGTAGCATGTGGTAATGAAACAATGGGTAACTACCTAAACACTTAAATACTTGATTCATGCCTAGGATTGTCATATCTATCTGGGGCCTCGTCGGGGCGCTCTGAGATGGGGGTGTAGAAATGAAGTAAAAATTTCATTTAATATAATCACTTTTTATTTAGAAACGAAATACGTGGAATTTGTTGCGACCGAAGTAGTTGGTACACAATAATGTCCGGAAGATTTCACCTTTTCCTGCAACTCTTTTTTTCCCTTTTAAGTATTTATAAAAATCCGTGCAAGTTAGTTTGCAGTTAAATGGCAGTGTAGGATTGATTCCACAGTCTTTGGCAGCAGTCAGTTTCTTTCATCAATCCACTGGGCCGACATCAGCGAAAGTACTCTTTCCACAGTGGCGTTGAATGTGGGAATAGAAAACAAATACTCGCATGATTTTAGCCGTTGGCATTTGCGTTCATGGTTTTCGATTTGCTTAAGAAAATATGTACACTTTTCTTCCAGTCACGCTTAGTTTCTAAAAAGCCCTTCATGTACACATATTCCTGAAAATAATTGTCGCCTGAAGTATTCACATTTTTAGTCAGGTATATAATAATGTTTTCAATCTTCACCCGATCTGGGGTTTCAGGCCCAATCAAAAACTTGATATTTATTAAAACAGAAAGCCAATCTCTCACACTAATCAAATGCTATGGTATAGAGAACCATTGTGTCTACGTCAAACTTCGAAATAAAATTAATTATTTCTTGATTATGGTTCCCATTCTTTAATTTGTTCTAATTCATCTTGATTTTGCATGCCAATAACATTTCCAGTCTTCCTTTCATTCAGACATCTTTGTGTGTCGATTAATGATTGTATTTCTTATTTCAGTTATCGAGGCTTTATCATTCTCCACGATTTTTATATTTTTTTCAAAGAGCCGAGTTTGACTGCAGAAACATGAAGTTAATTTCACTGATCGGACTACTCAAAAAATTTGAAATTATTATAGGTGACCTGTCTTCACCGTCAAAATCTGTATTAATGGAATCCACGGCTTAAGAATCTCTCAGTTGTGGGCATTAACGACAGCCATCTTGCTTTTGAGTGAGACAGAGGAACCTGATGATTGACACCATCGTGTAAGCAGAACTCTTTCTACTTCTCTGTCTTAATCGTGTATATTGAAAAGTTATGAAATATTTTCATGACGATTATTTCCGTCAGTTAAGTCTGCAGCAACACTTGATATACACTGAAGCGCGAAAGAAACTGGCATAGGCATGCGTGTTCAGATACAGAGATATGTAAACAGCCAGAATACTGCGCTGCCTATATAAGACATGTGTCTGGCGCAATTGTTAGATCGGTTACTGCTGCTACAATGGCAGGTTATCAAGATTTAAGTGAGTTTGAACGTGGTGTTATAGTCGGTGCACGAGCGATGGGACACAGCATCTCCGAGGTAGGGATGAAGTGGAGATTTTCCCGTATGACCATTTCACGAATGTGTCGTGAATATCAGGAATCCGGTAAAACATCAAACTTCCGACACCGCTGCCGCCGGAAAAAGATTGTGCAAGAACGGGACCAACGACGACTGGAGAGAGTCGTTCAACGTGACGAAAGTGCAAACCTTCCGCAGCTGAAGATTTCAATGCTGGGCCATCAACAAGTGTCATCGTGCGAACAATTCAACGAAACATCATCTATATGAGCTTTCGGAGCCAAAGCTCCACTCGTATACCCTTGATGACTGCACGACACAAAGCTTTACGCCTCGCTTGGGCCTGTCAGTACCGACATTGGACTGTTGATGACGGGAAACATGTTGCCTGGTCGAATTAGTCTCGTCTTGAATTGTATCGAGCGGATGGATGTATACGGATGTGGATACAACCTCATGAATCCATGGACCCTGCATGTTAGCAGAGGACTGTTCAAGCTGGTGGAGGCTCAGTAATGGTGTGGGACGTGTGCAGTTGGAATGATATGGGACCCCTGATACGTCTAGATACTACTCTGACAGGTAACATATACCTAAGCATCCTGTATGATCACCTACGTCCATTTATGTTCATTGTGAATTCCGACGGACTTGGACAATTCCAGCAGGACAATGTGACACCCCACACGTCCAGAATTCCTACAGAATGGCTCCAGAAACACTCTTAAGAGTTTAAACACTTCCGCTGGTCACTAAACTCCCCAGACCTGAATATTATTGAGCATATCGGGATGCCTTACAACGTGCTGTACAGAAAAGATCTCCAACCCATCCTACTCTTACAGATTTATGGGCAGCCCTGCAGGATTCACGATGTCGGTTCCCTCCAGCACTACTTCAGACATTATTCGGGTCCATGCCACGCTATGTCCCTACACTTCTGCGTACTCGCGGGGATCCTACACTAGATTAGGTAGGTGTATCCGATTTTTGGCTCTTCTGAGTAGTAAAGTCGAGAACAAGGGCAGAGCATCCAATTCCTTGTTTTTTTCCTAGTTCCTTAATTTTCAGGAACGAATTCCGGTGACCATGTTAATGAAGCGCTCTGAAGTTGGTATTGATACTGCTTCCACAAAAAGGGATTAATTTGTCTAATGGAATTGGCATTTGTCTTTAAAGGTCAGGATAAAACTTTGCACTTGTCTCCGATGTTTCGTATTCAGCGAATCAAACTTCAGTAACTTCTGTTGGATTCCACCAGTTTCAGTAAAATATTGAACAAGTAAAGGAAAAAGAAGAAACATCTTTTCAACGTTGTGGCTCAATGCGTCACTGCCTGCGTCGTAGAATGAAACTTATTTCAGTTGTTTTATGCATTCGGACACAGAGTGCGGTGAGAGGATTTTAACAATCGCTGTAGCTTTGGTCCTGTCTGTAGACTGCTGCCGGCCGGGTTGGCCGAGCAGTTCTAGGCGCTACAGTCTGGAACTACGCGACCGCTACGTTCGGAGGTTAGAATCCTGCCTCGGGCATGGGTGTGTGTGATGTCCTTAGGTTGGTTAGGTTTAAGTAGTTCTAAATTCTAGGGGACTGATGACCTCAGAAGTTAAGTCCCATAGTGCTCAGAGCCATTTGAACCTTTTTTTTTTTGTTGTTTTGTTTATGCGGCGACTTTGGAGTCAAGATACATTGCGGAAATCAGTTTTGCGGTACAGTCGAGAGAGCTGAAGGATTGATGCTTGACAACGTTATAAGCCGTTTTTTAGTTCTGCAGCAGCAACGAGAAATTCTTCCTGGGTATCTTCTTTAATCATGAATGTAGACATATACCTTGATGTCGAATCTATTTGTATGATTCTTGGTAGAATTGTGATGCCTCACATCTACCTTACCTCCACGAGTTACTGAAACGAAACAGCTACATAACACTCACAACGCTTCCTGATCCGTACGTCCTTTGTTTTTTGGCAATGTTCCGCAGAGTTTCACGTGCCCCAAGATTGCAAAATAAATCTACGGCACGAAAAACAGAATAATTTCCCATTAACAAAGTGACAACCAAACGCTGCGGTGATTTGCTACAGCCAGAGTAAAATGGCTCTGGGCACTATGGGACTTAAGATCTGTGGTCATCAGTCCCCTAGAACTTAGAACTACTTAAACCTAACTAACCTAAGGACATCACACACATCCATGCCCGAGGCAGGATTCAAACCTGCGACCGTAGCGGTCGCGCAGTTCCACACTGAAGCGCCTAGAACCGCACGGGCACCAGCCAGATTACTTCCTCTTGGATTCAGCAACGCTACAATCAGTGACAGTCATTTCTAGAAATTCATGAGAATTCTGAAAATAATAAAAAGTCTACATTCCATTCTAGGAGGGGGTAAGAACTCCCCTTGCTGAGCCTATGAAGACAGTGTTTAAAGGTACATGATTTGTGAGGAACTTACGTTTCAACTCATAGGAGAAAGCCAGTTTGGTTAGTGCACCACATAGTGGTTCTCTACTCGCAGTTGAAACGACGTGTGTAGCGGATTAATAAGAACAGCCTGTACTATGTAACTAAGGATTTGTAACTAGATATCGCAGAGATGTGTTTTAAATAGCAGGAATAAGCGATGCACAGAAAGCAATATGTTTTCTCAGTAGAGCGCATGACGTCACGGGGGAAGCAGCTGTGCCAAACAGTACACAGTTCGAATTGTGTTGTGTTTGAAGGAGTATGTTGATTGAGTTCTTCCTTCTGAGGTACTCAAGTCAATAGCGGAAACATTCGGAATTCGGGAGTGTTACGGTTTTTGCTCTAGTTGATATTTCATTCGGAACTGAAATAGTTAGCAATAATGGACAGCGGGATCAACATTGTGTTCGCCAGCTCTGTAGTTTATTGTTCGTCCTGTGAAATTCTTATTGGAGAATCTACAAGAGAGTGAGAAAATTAATTTTTACAAAGCCAGGCTGTGGTGTTACGGGCTGTTTTTCGTACAACCGGAACACAAAGGGAACTGACGTAATGTATCACAGTTCCCGCGTAATGAAACATTACAAAAACTATGGTTGTCGAAATGTTGTAGGAAAGACAGTGTAAATGTTGCGCATACACGAATATGCTCTCACCATTTCACAGAAACAGATTACTTAAGGCATTTACAGTCTGAATTACTTAATTTGCACCGAAAAAGAATGCTCAAGCCAGATGCAGTTCCTTCGTGCAATTTGCCGTGCAGTAGTGCGACTGTCAATGTGTCACCCGCAACAGAAGACAGAACCAAACGGTATAAGAAACGAGAACTACATAAGAGATCTCTGGAAACTCGGGAAAAGCTGTCACCAAATAAGAAACATCATAATAAGAACACATGTACAGATGACAGTTTTTTTTTCAGACACAGATAAAGTTACTTTGATGAATACTATAGCGGCATTAGAAAGAAGGAATGCTGTTCTTACAGACAAGTGTGTGCAACTTCGATCGAGAAATAAATACCTTCGGAATCAGCTGTCTAGAACGCGACGACTTACGCGCGAGGAAGAAATTAATAAGGAGGTTCTTGTGTCTAAGGAAATTACTCGTGTGCTGGGAAAAATATTTTCACTCAATCAAATAAAAAGTTTATTAAGTGACTCAAAAAGGGTTAGATGGAGTAACGAAGACATTTGTAAATCAATTACTCTCCGTGCTATATCTCGGAAGTGTTATAATTTTCCGAGGAAAAAAATCGGGTATCCTCTACCAGCTGTGTCGACGTTGAGGGCCTGGATAAACCGCTGTTTTAGTTGCAGTCGTGGCATTTTGAAAGATGTTTTGATTATGATAAAAATGTAGGCTAAAACATTCACTGACAGGCAACGTGTTTGCGTTTCGTCCTTCGACGAAATGAACATCGACAGTAGGATTTACTATGATCAACAAGAGGACAGAGTGTCAGGACCCCACAGTAATGTTTTAGTTGTTATGGTGCGTGGACTATTTGCAAGTTCGAAACAACCTGTTTATTTTGATTTTGATGTTCGCATGACAGCTGCCCTCTTGAATGAAATTATTGTCGCCTTAGACAGTAATTCGTATAAGGTTGTAGCTTGTGTAGCAGACATGGGAACAAAAAACTTATAATTTCAAACGGACGTGAAACTTATTCTCACTATGGCTCTTCATAAAGTAGGAAAAAAAGTTTCTCATGTATTAAAGTTTTAGGATCCGGTTTTTTGTTGTTGCAGTCTTCTGTCCGAAGACAGGTTTGGTACAGCTCTCCATGCTACTCTCCTCTATGCGAGCCTCTTCATCTCCGAATAACTACTGCAACCTACATCTTTCTGAATCTGCTTAGTTTATTCATCTGTTGGTCTCCCTCTACGATTTCTACCCTCCACTGTTCGCTTCCAGTACTAAATTGGTGATCCCTTGATGTCCCAGAAAGTGTCTTATCAATGGATCCCTTCTTTTAGTCAAATTATGCCACCAATTTCTTTTCTCCCCAATTCTGTTCGGTACCTTCTCTTTAGCTACGTGATCTACCCATCTAATCTTCAGCATCCTTCCGTAGCACCACGTTTCAAAAGCTTTTATTCTCTTCTTGTTTAAACTGTTTATAATCCGTGTTTCACATCCATACTTTGTTACACTCCAGACAAATAACTTCAGGAAACACTTCCTAACACTTAAGTCTATATTCGATGTTAGCAAATTTCTCTGCTTCACTAATGCTTTTTTGCCATTGCCAGTATACATTTTATATCTTCTCTACTTCGACCATAATCAGTTATTTTGCTGTCTAGATAACAAAACTGATCCACTACTTTCAGTCTCGTTTTCCTAATCTAATTCCATCAGTATCACCTCATTTAATTCCTCTAAGTGTCCGCCCGTTGCCCTCTGTAATAAAAAAAACTGAGTTAATTAAACAACAACGAACTCAAACGGGTGTCTTTCGACGTCCGCCCAGAACGGATACAACGAACGAAAACGAACTAAATTAGATTAAAAACCAATAAAAAATAAATAAAAAAAGTGGTCAGAGCGACGGAATGTCATACCTAACGGCCCGGGTTCGATTCCCGGCTGGGCCGGAGATTTTTCTCCGCTCATGGAGTGGGTGTTGTGTTGCCCTTACCATCATCATTTCATCCCCATCGACACGTAAGTCGCTGAGTTGGCGTCACCTCGAAAGACTTCCACCAGGCGAACGATCTACCCGACGGGAGGCCCTACTCACACGGCATTTCCATTTTCCTTTCATCTAAATTCCATTATCCTTCTTTTTGGTTTTCGTTAATGTTCATCTTATATCTTTCTTTCAAGATACTATCCATTCGATTCAACTGATCTTCCAACCCTTTTCTGTCTCTGACAGAATTACAATGTCATCGGAAAACCTTGAAGTTTTTATCTCTTCTCCCTGGACTTTTTAACTCCTTCTCCAAATTTTTCTTTGGTTTCATTCACTGCTTGCTCAATGTACAGATTGAGTAACATATGGGACAGGCTACAATCTTCGTGACAAAAAATAAAAACGTTTACAGCTGTCTTCGTGATTTTAATTTATTTTGTCGCTACCAGTTTCAACGCTTCATTGCGTCATCTTCAGGCTGTCTTTGATGCGGTACAAAATAAGTTAAAATCATAAGGACAGCTGTAGGTGTGTGGTTTTTTTTTTTTTTTTTTGTCACGATAGTAAACGGCCGTCGTCCCAGAGACCTCCTGCTAAAAGGATGAACATACAAAATGCTACAATCTTGTCTCACTCCCTTCTCAACCACTCTTCCCTTTCATGCCCCTCAACTATTAAAACTGCAGTCTGGTTTCTATACAATTTGTAAATAGCCCTCCACTGACTGTATTTTATCCCTGCTACTTTCAGAATTTCGAAGAGAATATTCCAGTCGTCATTGTCAAAAGCTTTCCCTAAGTATATAGTTGCTATAAACGTAGGTTTGTCTTTCCTTGAATTATATTCTAAAATACGTCATAGGGTCAGTATTGCCTCATGTGTACCTACATTTCTTTGAAATCGATACTGATCTTTCCCGAGGTGGTCTTCTACCAGGATTTTAATTTTTCTGTAAAAATTCCTGTTAGTATTTTGTAGCCATGATCAGTTATGACATTTTAATTCATTATTTATTTACTACTGACTCAATTCGCAACATATTTTGCAGGCAGTATCCACATATATACCACTACACGGACCTGCAACAGCATATCGTTGTACGACGCATAGTTCAAGTGATATGACGTATGACGTCATATTCATTGAGATGGGTGAAAAACTAGCTTAACATTTTAACTGATTTGTAAAGCAATCAGACGTTTCAAGCTCTTATACATAAGGGAGTTCGATCCTGTGGCGAATGTGGAATTGGATTGGAGGAGGGAGGGGGGGATGGGAGGGGTCACTGACAATTTTAAAACAACCACGTATTGGGTAAAACGGCGCACTAAAGGCATCGTTTGCACTTTTACGCTGCGCTTAAGTATGAACACAACCAAGTAACTGCCTTTTACCACTCATGCAGACTCTTCCACTTCACCACTCGTTCTGCAAGGGAAGCAGGTTGGGTGAAATAGGCGGTGAAGTGTTTTATGCACATATTTCATTGTGAAAGCATTTTTAAAGCTAAATCTATGAAAATTGGTATGTGGCGTCTTGTTTGGAAATGAAAGAAAAAACGTGTTTGACTGTTTTTGGAAAACCAACCCCTAAGGGGGTCAAATAAGGCCAGGCTGAGATTTTCACTCTGCAGCGGAGTGTGTGCTGCTATGAAACATCCTGGGAGATTAAAACTGTGTGCTGGACCGATACTCGAATCCGTTACCTTTCGCGGGCAAGTGCTCCACAAGTTCTGCAAGGTTCGCAGGAGAGCTTCTGTGAAGTTCGGAATGAAGGAGACGAGGTATTGGCGGAATTAAGGCTGTCGGGACGGATCGTGTGTCGTGCTTGGATAGCTCAGTTGGTAGAGCACTTGCCCGCGAAAGCAAAGATGCCGAGATCGAATCTCGGTCCGGCACAGAGTTTTAATCTGCCAGGAAGGTTCAGGGCCAGACTGTTTCACTGACTCATCATCGCCCAGCCGAAACCGCTGTGGATAGAAACTTGAAATTTGGAGAGGGTGTGAATCTTATACTGTAGATATCGTTTAAGTAGGGATCATTCGAAATTGAAGACAAAAAAGAGGGTGAAATAGGGGACGGAAGGCTTTCTCAAAATATGTCGCAAATAAGGCAGTTCTGAAGCTAGAACTACTAAAATTAGTATTTGGTTTCTCGGTTAGAAGTAAAAAAATACACGTTTCAGCAATTTTGGAAATTCAACCACTAAGTGGGGAAAATAGTGAACGTTTTCTGGAAATAATTCATTATCACTATTTAAAAACAGTCGTAGGTTGCACAATATTCATTATTACAGAACAACTAATCTATTTTAAAGCTAAATCTATGAAAATGGATGTTAATTAAAAATAGTTTCACTTTTTTGGAAATTCAGTGCCTTAAGGGAGTGAAAGAGGGGATAAAAGGTTTTATAAAATTATTTCATTATAGAAACGTTTTCAAAGCTAAATCTTTGGAAATTAGTATTTGAATTCTCTGTTAGAAATTAAAAAAATATGTATTTGTTTACTCTTTACAGAAATTCAAACCTTTAGGGCGTAAAATTGTTAGGAAAATATTTCGTTACATTAAAAAAATTGTAAAGCTTAGCCTACGAAATGGGTACGAGTATTTCACTTCTAGGTTAGCTATAAAGAAGTATGTGTTTCAATGGAAATATGATCACAAGAATGCAAACGGCAAGATTTACAGAATCCTTGAATTACAGCTCCTGGAATTGCTTTTTGGTCAGAATTACATTCGGAAAAGATCATGCATATATGGCCTCCATTAGCGTGAAACGTTTAGAAGGTGTTGCAATTTGTGAACAATATAAAAATTTGATTAAAGAAAAACAAAAAAAAAATCTGTGCAGAGGATACAGACTACGCGTGAAAAGTATCGGGTGCTAAGCTAGTATGTGATATAGATGGAACTACGGTTCGTGATACAAACACGTGGGGTCGCAGAGATTAAAATCTGCTAAACCCGAACGTTGAGGGGATTTCCTCAATTTTACAACAGAATAAATACCGTTCGCACACTTGCGTTGATCGAAACGTTGAACTAACTTTACCGAATTGTCTGTGCAGTCGAGGATATGGCTCTTGGGGTAATATTGTATAAGATTCTTGTAAATTCCTGTAGTGGACTATATTAGAGGTCATATCAGCTCAAGTGGGAAGTAATGAGGAGGTACATTAGCAGTCACAACCATGAACGGACTGACAAATAAATCGAAATCAGTTTTCGACGTGCAAAGTCTTGACTTTTGTCTGAGAACTGGTGACGAAATTTTTCAATTACTGAAACGAAGGTAATCATGTCTGGTCGAGAAATGACTGCCTTGAGCTGTGAGAAATGTTCTATGTCATGAACTAGAAGCTGATTTTTCCACAGGATTAACTTTTGTTTTATAGCATCAATATAGTCGGCCATATATGTAAATCATCCTCCCCTTGGATTAAGAGACTTGATGAAATCAAATAACTGGTGACGTCGACCATAAAAGATTTTGTCACTCCCCTATTTTTCTTTTAACTCTTCTTTGCCTAATGAAGTCGTCTTTGTGCCTGGTGGTGTAACGACGTTCCAATGAACGTTTTTCACAGCTCATGATAGTGCGATGGTGTATAAGCAATTTGCATGGCGTTCAAAGAGCAATTTCCATTTAGCACTGAATGATGTGACTTCTCCACTTTTTCTTTCAAGTGCGTAGACGCAGTGATGTTCCTCATTCAGAATGTAAATCTAATTTAGCACAGTCGGTGTTGTCGGAAAAATGTGACAAGGCGACTGGCTCTCTCTAGCGGCGTCCGGCTGCTGACTCGCTTTTCATTTCCTGTTCTCCACCGCTCGCCCCTCAGCGCCATTTGTCCAGACCGGCTCTAAATATAACCAACTCACTTTTCTTAAAATATATAGAATTCAATCAGTAACTTTCTTCAGTTTGGTGCAAAAATGGCTTATTAAAATAATGTTAACGTTTCCTTTGTCTTACAAGAAATTATGAAAAAGATGTAAGAAATGTTTTCAAATGTAGTTTTAGACATGAGCTGTTAGCATATATACTAGGTGTCGAAGACTTTCTCACACCAAACGCTGACTGGAAATATCTTGTATGATGAGGGGCCCCATAATCTGCAGGTTGACAGAAACTGTTCCGTCAGTGGAGGCGCGCCTATTTGGTAAAACATCCACACCTTCACCTCCGTGCGACTCATCGCCTGCCCCGGGTGGGTCCTGCACCTGTCCTAGAGAGAGGAGGCGTGTTTCAGCCCGAATCAATGGAGCGCTCTGTTAGTTCAGAGGCAGGTCTCCGTGCCGGCGCTGACGCACGGCGTGGTAGGAGGTCCACAAAACCTCAGGTGTTGGTGGGGATGTTTTGCACTTTTCCAGAGAATGGGTGGTAGGAGGAGGAGGAGGAGGCGGGCGTGCGTCGGTTACTCCTACCCGCACGACATCCCGACAAGGAAATTCATCACTCGGTCCGTCTAAACGCCAAACGCATCCAGTTTGTCGCTCGGCCAGTTGGTACGTGTGTAGAGCGCTTTGAAAAGTTGCGAGCTGCGGCCGTATTGGCTGGCCAGCTCTTGTGACGTCACATCCCCGAACCACGGGTTCGTGGCGCCTCAGTTAGCGGGTTGTATCCAGCGATTGCGGTTCGAAACTTCTAATCTGCACAATTCCGGGTTCCTCACTTCCAATTTATCCAGCCGGGTTGCTGTTTAGACTTCCAGAGAAAGGTAAACCTCCCTATGACGTAACAGTTACGTGTTGTATACGTTTCTTACGATATCTCTTACATAAATCGAATTATTCTTGTTTCCGTGGCGGTTCAGTAAGTCGCGACTTGTAAGACGACCTCTGGAATTGATAGGCCGACTAGAAAGATTGCTTTCGTCAACGAAGTGGGTCAACGGAAGCGTCCGATTCCACCCGTCGGCTTTTGTGGTGTGTGACGTCACGAAGGCGCGGAATTTAGTTTATGAGAATGGCGTGCTTATAGGTGTCGTTTTGATGTGATCTATGGTGCTCTCTGGTGGTGTGTTTATGTGTTGTGTGACAGGTGATGTATTTGGTTTAGTTTGCTTGTGTGGCGTGTTTATAGGTAGCGTGTTGTTGCGGTCGGTGGTTCTCTCTGGTGGTGTGTTTATGGGTAGCGTGTTATGTGGCGTATGGGGTTCATTTGCGCGGTATCATTGCACGTGTGTGGTGTCGATAGTGCCTGTGCTTTCAGCGGAATATTTTTCAGTGGGTTAACGGTTTTGGTTTTGTTATGTCGACGTTATTGTAGTTTCTTTCTGTTCGTCGTGTGTGAATTTTGGTAAATTGCATTGTTCATGTCTTTGATAGATGTGGATATGACTGACAACGTCAATAGTTTTCGGTTGTTGGCGATGATGGGGGACACTGCATTGTCTCTAACAAAGTTCCTTAAACTATTCGGATTTGTGGAAGAAGTCGTGAAGAAATGAGGCTTACTAATGTTCCAGGATCTCGGACCAGGGACGGCTATATGTGGTGATGTCTTAAGAATACCTTGTCGAGGGAAGTGTTCGATTCCATTTTGATTCTTTTTTTATGGCAGTAATAAGTGTGGTGGTGGCGAAAGTTCTGAGATTTATAGTGTGGTATCGGTAGTTTCTTTTGACCTATATAACTCGAGGGAAATGTTCCAGTGGATATTGTTTTTAGTTGATTTCGGGAAGGTTGTTGTCGTTTTATTTTATCGTTTTTGTCGTCTGGTTTAGTGGCGTGTGTTTATTTTTAGTTTGTCTCCACCCAAAAACCCCCAATTTCCCCCGCTTGTCCCGTTAGTTTCACTATATTTTTGGAGTAATATTGTGTCTGACTGTTTTTCGATCTATTTTTATGTTGTCATGTTTTCGTAACGACGTCATAGTCGCGATATGGGAGTTGTGAATGGTCGTTTCCGCCATATTGGTGACGTTATTGGTCAAACAAGACGGGTGGAGTCGGACGTTCCCGATAACCCATGTTTGCTTTGTGGGCTCTATGGAAGACGGTGAATGACCAACAGTATATGGTACACTTGCGAGAATTTGCGACGTACACACACTGAATACAAGGGGGTGTTAAAACATAGGACCTTGTGTATTTAGTTATTTCGACAACATACATTATTTTCAGGGTATATGTAGAACTGCTTTGGCTCGTAATAGTCATGCTGCCTCGAAATAGCGGCATGCTCTTGCTAACTGAATAACATATTTGCATCATATCGTACACTGCAGATTGGTACTGTATGACACTAATCTGCCTTGTACGTAATGCAACCAATTCTATTCAATACCGCCTCATTAGTTATGTGATATACCCATCTAATCTTCAGCATTATTCTGTAGCACCACATTACGAAGGCTTCTATTCTCTTCTTGTCCAAACTATTTATCATCCATGTTTCACTTTCATACATGGCTACACTCCATACAAATACTTTCAGAAACGACTCCCTGACACTTAAATCTATACTCGATGTTAACAAATTTCTCTTCTTCAGAAACACTTTCCTTGCCATTGCCAATCTACATTTTATATCTTCTCTACTTCGACCATCATCAGTTATTTTGCTCCTCAAATTGCAAAACTACTTAAGTACTTTAAGTGACTCATTACCTAATCTAATTCCCTCAGCATCACCCGATTTAATTCCACTACATTCCATTATCCTCGTTTTGCTTTTGTTGATGTTCATCTTATATCCTCCTTTCAAGACACTGTCCATTCCGTTCAGCTGCTCTTACAGGTCCTTCACTGTCTCTGGCAGAATTACAATGTCATCGGTGAACCTCAAAGTTTTTATGTCTTCTCCCTGGATTTTAATACCTACTCCGAATTTTTCTTTTGTTTCCTTTACTCCTTGCTCAATATACAGATTGAATAACATCGGGGAGAGGCTGCAATCCTGTCTCACTCCCTTCCCAACCACTGCTTCCCTTTCATGCCCCTCAACTCTTATAACTGCCATCTGCTTTCTGTACAAATTGTAAATAGCCTTTTGCTCCCTGTATTTTACCCCTACCACCGTCAAAATTTGAAAGAGTATTCCAGTCAACATTGTCAAAAACTTTCTCCAAGTCTATAAGTGCTAGAAACATAGGTTTGCCTTTTCTTAATGTAGCTTCTAAGATAAGTTGTAGGGTCAGTTTTGCCTCACGTGTTCCAATATTTCTACAGAGTCCAAACTGATCTTCCCTGAGGTCAACTTCTACCAGTTTTTTCATTCTTCTGTAAAGAAATTGTGTTAGTATTTTGCAACCATGACTTATTAAACTGATTGTTTGGTAATTTTCACATCTGTCAACACCTGCTTTCTTTGGGATTGGAATTATTATATTCTTCTTGAAGTCTGATGGTATTTCGCCTGTCCCATACATTTTGCTCACCAGATGGTAGAGTTTATTCAGGACTGGCTCTCCTAAGGCTGTCAGTAGTTTTAATGGAATGTTGTCTACTCCCGGGTCTTTGTTTCGACTTAAGTCTTTCAATGGTCTGTCAAACTCTTCACACAGTATCATATCTTGCATTTCATCTTCATATACATCCTCTTCCATTTCTGTAACATTGAACTCAAGTAAATCACCCTTGTATAGACCCTCTATATACTCCTTCCACCTATCTGCTTTCCCTTCTTTGCTCAGAAATGGGTTTCCATCTGAGCTCTTGATATTCATACAAGTGGTTCTCTTTTCTCCAAAGGTCTCTTTAATTTTCCTGTAGGCAGTATCTCTCTTACTTCTATTGAGATAAGACTCTACATCCTTAAATTTGCCTTCTAGCCATCCCTGCTTAACCATTTTGCACTTCCTGTTGATCTCATTTTTGAGACGTTTGTATTCCTTTTTGCCTGCTTCATTTACTGCATTTTTATATTTTCTCCTTTCATCGATGAAATTCAATATTTCTTCTGTTACTCAAGGATTTCTACTAGCCCTTGTCTTTTACCTACTTGATTCTCTGCTGCCTTCACTACTTCATGCCTCAAAGCTACCCATTCTTCTTCTACTGTATTTCTTTCCCCCATTCCTGTCCATTGTTCCCTTATGCTCTCCCTGAAAATCTGTACAACCTCTGGTTTAGTCAGTTTATCCAGGTCCCATCTCCTTATATTCCCACCTTTTTGCAGTTTCTTCAATTTTAATCTACCATTCATAACCAACAGATTGTGGTCAGAGTCCACATCTGCCCCTGGAAATGTCTTACAATTTAAAACCTGGTTCCTAAATATTTGTCTTACCATTATATAATCTATCTGAAACCTATCAGTATCTTCAGGTTTCTTCCATGTAGGTAACCTTCTTTTATGATTCTTGAACCAAGTGTTAGCTATGATTCAGTTATGCTGTCTTAGGCATAATAAACCGCTTTCAATTACAAACACATATGGAAAATTTTATTGCCTGTTTTAGACCCTGTCAAGGGGAGATCTAAATGAGGGGATGGGATGGAAGTGGCCTATAAGAAATGAAAGAAAGAATTGCAGATAGTGAGAAATTACTAATTTTAGTAAAGGAAAGTAGTATTTCTAATTTGTCTGCTGTTGTGCAGGCAGGGAGTGTATCATACAGTTGTGGTGTGTCCTAGTAACTATGTAGATCCTACCCTGAGGCAATCACATCAAGCACCTACTGCACAAACCTTTGGCCAATGGCCAACGATGCTACATTATGTGTAAAGGGTGCTGTGATAGAGGCAGAGATACATTTGTGTCTAGCTGCTGTGAACCACCTGTCTTCTTGGAACATTGGCAGCTTGTTTATCTCTTACCAATTGTGTTCCCAGAGAGTAACATTGCCTCTGAAATGCAGCTTTAAGCCAAAAGTAAATTACAGTATTGTGTTCAGACTGAGCCATTTTTAACCAAACAACTGTAGGATACTGTTGCCGCCTGTGACATGGTAGTGACTGAGTTTGATCTATTTGTACATTTTTGGATTAGTGTTGGGCCAGATTCAGAGCAGCTGCCTCACTTCAGGGTTTTTTGGGACAAAGAAGTGCAGTAAAAGAATGTTGGATTTGAGACAGGTGACTGCTAGTCTAAGGTAAAAGTGGAAAGACGAGTTGTTAGGTGTCTGTGGATGGCCCTGATGGCATTTCCAAGAGAGTTAAAGAGCTTAAAGTCTAGGGTAATCCAGAGGGTCCTGCATTTATAGACTTTGGGATATGAGGCTTACATATCGTGCTGGCTGACTTAGATGGGTTGTACTAACGTGTAAGAGCTTTACATGGTTTATTTAAAACCATTCTGTCCCGCCTTGTTGATTTCAACAATATTACAATCACATCTGTTTTCCCACAGATGTTTTGCACTATTTGGTGAATGGAAAATAAAATGGTGAGAGTCTGGGCTCAGAAAATATTAAGGGCTGTTTAATAATGTGTGAAGGAAGTAGGAACACAAGTAGGTAAAATCAGAGCCTAAGGTAACTATCAAAATTCCTAAGAGTCTTAGCTGCCTCTTGCTGACAGCTCATTTAAAATGTTTTTAAGACTGGATGCACAGACTGAGTCATTTCTGACTAAATTTGAGTCATATACTCCCTTATCTCAATTTACCTATACTGCCTTCCAGTCTATGGCCAGAATTTATTAGAAAATTTGTCAAACAAGGAGACTGGCTGCAAAATAGATCTGAATGACGAGATTAATTAGTTGCAACTTCCATGAAAGTGGAAATCAGGCACAGAACCAAACAGGCTTGTTCTACTTGGTTGGAAGGAGCTTGCCATTAGAGACCCTGGCAGTCATTGGCAATTCTTTCACAATGGGCCACTTACCTTCATCTCAGTCTCATTCAACGAAACGCAAAAGGTATGAGGCTGAAGAATCAGGCACTCAGAGTTGCAATTTGGTATCTCATGATATCATGTACTACATATGGTCATTCTTTTGCTACAGTTAATCCACTCCTTATTCAGAAAGGTGTTGATGTAATTGCTGACCGAGTGAAATCTTGATTTTGTCTACATAATGATATTTTGTTTTTTGAAACCAATAATTATTTTAAAGCCCAACAACTACATAAACCTTTTCCCCACCATAGCTATACTGTTCATGTTGAGGACCATCAAACACAAAATTCTTCTTGTGTTGTTAGTTACACTTGGATGCTTGATTGTCTGACCGAGGGAGAAATCCATAATACCTCTCTGATCAGGTCATCACTGTAGTGCATCAAGTAATGTAAATGGTTAATGCCACCTTACTCCTATACACTTTTGATCAAGTTGTGCTTCCATCAAAGATCAAAGCAGGTTATGAAGTTATTACAGTCTGACCATACATTTTAAATGTGATGCTTTGCTACTAGTGTCAACATTAAAAACACACTCTAATGTCCTGTAAAAACTCTGTAAAATGTGTTACTCACTGTATCAATTGTAATGGAGACCATGACACCTCATCACGAGAATGTCCTGCGCCTCTTGATGAGCAGACTGTCCAGGAAATCCACATAAAGGAAAAAGTACCTTACCATGTTGCTCTCAGGTTGTTGGCTGGTCAAAAGCCCTGTGATTTACCATATGGCACTTACAGTGCCATTCTTGCCATGTCTCGTACCACAAATGACATGGTCATTCAGACTTGTGACCTTACACCATCGAAATATAATCCACCATCACGGAATCCGTTTAGTAGCTGGCAAGTTTTAAACTAGCCTGGTTGAAAGTACCTATGCAGAAGCTGCCAAACTACTGCTGTCATACTGGCATGATCTTCTAGTCAGCAGATACACATGCCATTTGTCTGCCATGCTCGGCCGCTCTTCCTATGCTTTCTTCAATGACTCCTTTGACTGGCAGTTTGGGGAGTGTCTCTCTTCTGATACCTCCTGTAATTAACTTTCAGCTATTGCTCTGGCAGCTTAACTTCATGCTACCCCCCACTTTCCTCATTGGTGTGAACCATTCACCACCTTCACTTCGTATGGCAGCCCATGTTCACCTTGGACCTCATTGGCTTCCTAAAGAACCTAATCCAAATTCTGTCTATTGATGTAAGTTTCTCGAACATCACTGGGAACTTTGTGAGAGTACATTTGTGTACACAATGGCACTCAGACTGACTGTGGTTTAGGTGTGCCTTCATCATTGTCACTGAAGATTTTTGGTATTGACTTCCAGAGCACTGCTTAGTGTTTACACCAGAGCTCTTTGCACTGTATTGGGACACACTGTACATCTGGCGACACAGGCTTTTCAATTGTCATCTGTTCAGATTCTCTCTGTGCCCTTCCAAGTCTGTGTGTGTTGTACACAGTTCAGCCTTTAGCGCAACTGGTCCAAGAAAGATTCCAGTTCCTCAGTCTCAAGGGAGCCACTCTGACAATTAGTAGATCCTCAGTCACGTCATCTGACTGGAAACGAGGCTCCTGATGCTGCTGCTGAGGCTGCAGTACGCCTACCTTGGCCCACAAGTTCTTCCAAACTGACGATCTCCATGATGCCGTCTGTCAGCAGGTGGTGTCACTTTGGCACCACCTCTCATCTTCCCTTGATGGCAACAAGGTCCAGGGAAAACAACCTCTCCCAGCCCCCCCAGGGGGTCCACAACTCTTTTGTGGACACGTGCGTAGCGAGCACGGGACCCCGAGCTAATGTGGCCCTCCTTCCTTTCCGGGCTGCATACCTTACCTTCCCTTCCCTTTCCGCATCCTTCCCGTCCCCCATCTTCGCGCCTCCCCCCCTCACCTCTGGCTCTTTCCTTCCCTTTCTCCCCCTCTGGGAGTATGGTTTGTGCCTACGTCCGGAGACGGACGCTCGAAACTGTTCCAAATTCCTTGCTTTCTACACTTGCAAGTCCTCGTCCTTCCTCTGTCCTTCTCTTTTCCTTCCCTTCTCTCTTTGCCCTTTTCTCCGCTGCGGCGTTTGAGACCCCCCTCTTCTTTCCTTTCCCTTTCTCTTTTTTCCTCCCTGTGCGTGTCTGAAGGCCGACCCACGCACTTCCATGCATTGCCGGTGACGGGGTAACGCGTAATTCCCCGCCCCGGGTAGACAGGTAGGACACGTACGTACCCCCTGGTAACGGCCAGGCCCAGGGAGGGGTGATTACCCGAGCTGATACCTTCCGAAAGTGCCGATTGGTCCCTCCGTCCGTTTGTCGGGAGGTGTGAACAATCACCTAAGGCGGGTGTGCCCTCAGTGAGGGCCCCCACAAGGGAGGAGCGCGCCATCGGAGACGCCGGTAATCATGGGGGATTCTTCCGCAATGGTTTCCTCACCTTCCACTATGTCTGCTCACAAACGTAAGTTCACTGAGTCTCAGCCACAGACGGTTCTTCCATCGTTGCCACAATTCCTTGTTGTTTCTCGGTCTGACAAAGGTCACGACTTCTCCACGGTCAACCCTTTCATTATTCAGAAAGGTGTCGACGCAATTGCAGGTCCTGTAAAGTCTTGTTCCAGATTACGGAATGGCACCCTGTTGTTAGAAACACACAGTGCCCTCCAGGCACAAAAATTGCTGCGTACTTCTCTGCTCCACACCTTCCCCGTCCGGGTGGAACCGCACCGTTCCTTAAATTCCTCGTGTGGAGTCGTTTATACACGCTCCCTCGATGGATTGTCTGACGAAGAAATTCAGCACTACCTGTCTGACCAGGGCGTAACGGCTGTTCATAGGGTTATGAAAAGGGTTGACACGAACATCATTCCAACCTGCACTGTCTTCTTGACGTTTGACAAAGTTCAACTCCCATCGAAAATCAAAGCAGGCTATGAGATAATTTCCGTTCGCCCTTACGTCCCAAACCCTACGCGTTGCTATCGATGTCAGCGGTTCAATCACACCAGCCAGTCCTGTTCCTATCCGGTCAAATGTGTTACGTGTGGCAAGGATGCCCATGAGGGTGCTTGTCCACCTCCTTCCCCTCGCTGCATCAACTGTATGGGTGACCACGCTGCTTCCTCTCGAGATTGTCCCGTTTTTAAGGACGAAAAGCTCATCCAGGAAATCAGAGTAAAGGAAAAGGTGTCGACCTTTGCTGCTCGAAAATTATTCGCCAGTCGACAGCCCACCGTGCCTCAGAAAGGAACATACAGCACTGTCCTTGCTTCTCCTCAGCCAACAAAGTAGGTGGCCACGCAGACTTGCGACCTCACCTTTAGTACCAGGGTCGTCAGATCGGCCAGCGCAAAGATCGCCCGTTCAACCTCACCACTTTCGCCTGCCCACTCTATGGCTCACCCTTCGTCGGGTTCTGCTAAATCTCGAGCCCAAAAGTCAGACGCCAAGTCTTCGAAAAAAGAGCATACTCGTGAAGAGTTTTTATGTACCGCAACTTCACAACCATCGGTTCCTCCTTCATCGAAACGTCATACTTCCTAGAAGGCTACAAAGAAACACAGTTCCTCTCCTTCTCCGCCAAGGCGTGTCCCATCTATAGCACCACCTGGCGGAAATCGCCCTCGGCCGTCTTCTGTGTCGCCGAGGCGCACTGCTGGTGGCCGGACAACCGGCCGATCGCTGGTGGCAGGAGCTGCTCCTGACCAACCTATGGATCAGGATCTTCTGCCTTCGACTGAATGCCATTCCATGCTGTCGGTCGCAAGCTCTGAGCAGTCGTTGAGTTGACAGCGACCTTGGTCACATTCCTCCATTTTCTGTTCACCCTATGTCCATTATCCACTGGAATATCCGCGGCATTCGAGCCAATCGGGATGAATTGTCGATCCTCTTACGATCCTACTCGCCGGTCATCTTCTGTCTTCAGGAAACAAAGCTGCGTCCCCATGACCACTTGGTTCTCCCTCATTTTCAGTCCGTTCAATATGACCTCCCCTCTGTTGAAGGCACTCCAGCCCATGGAGGACTCATGATTCTTCTCCATGATACTCTCCATTATCACCCAATCCCCTTAAACAGTTCCTTCCAAGCTGTCGCCATCCGTCTTTCCCTTTCCGGATACACGTTCTCTCTTTGTACGGTATACATTCCATCGTCTACACCAATGGCACGAGCTGATCTCCTTCATCTTCTTGGTCAGCTTCCACCCCTCTATTTCCTGGATGGGGACTTCAATGCCCATCACCCGCTTTGGGGATCTCCACATCCTTGTCCACGTGGCTCACTATTGCTAGACGTCTTCCACCAAGCGGATCTAGTTTGCCTCAACACTGGGGTCCCCACATTTTTGTCTGCCTCCACGACAAATTTTTCTCATTTGGACCTTGCGATCGGTACTGTTCCGCTAGCTCGGCGCTTCGAATGGTTCGCCCTTGATGATACACACTCGAGTGACCACTTTCCATGTGTTCTTCGACTGCAGCCTCAACTGCCATATATGCGCTCGCGATGCTGGAAGTTTGCCCAAGCCGATTGGACACTTTTTTCGTCTCTAGCGACATTCGATGACCGTCGCTTTCCCAGCGTCGACGATGAGGTCACACATATTACCGACGTTATTCTTACAGCTGCGGAACGTTCAATACCACGCACCTCCGAATTGCCCCGGCGCTCCCCAGTTCCTTGGTGGAACGAGGCATGCCGTGACGCAATACGTGAGTGGCGTCGTGCTCTTCGCATTTTCTGTCAGCATCCAACTTTGGCCAACTGTATCCGATATAAGCAGCTCCGTGCGCGATGCCGTCGTGTCATCCGCGATAGCAAGAAGGCAAGCTGGAAATTCTTTATTAGCTCATTTAACACCTTCACTCCCTCCTCGGCAGTTTGGAGTCGGCTTCGACGGTTCTCAGGCGCGCCTAGTTTCTCCCCGGTCTCTGGGCTCACTGTCGCGCATGATACCTTAGTGGACCCCGTCGCAATTTCTAACTCATTGGGTCAGCACTTTGCTGAGATTTCGAGCTCTTCAAATTACCCGCCAGCGTTTCTCCCGAAGAAACGTGCAGCGGAAGTGCGACATCTTGCTTTCTCCTCTCAAAATCACGAAAGCTACAATACTGTTTTCTCCATGCGGGAACTCCAACATGCCCTCTCTTCTTCTAGATCCTCCGCCCCAGGACCGGATGGTATCCATGTCCAAATGTTGCTGCATTTATCAACCCATAGTCTGCGTTACCTCCTTCGCCTTTATAATCGAATTTGGACCGACAGTACCTTTCCCAGACGATGGCGGGAAGGTATTGTCGTTCCCGTTCCGAAACCTGGAAAGGATAAACATCTCCCCTCTAGCTATCGCCCCATTTCTCTCACAAGTAGTGTCTGTAAAGTTTTGGAGCATATGGTGAATTACCGTTTAGCTTGGTGCTGGAATCCCGCAGTCTTTTAACACCAGCCCAATGCGGATTCCGAAAGCATCGTTCTGCAGTTGACCATCTTGTTGCTCTCTTCACTTATATCATGAACAATTTTCCCCGGAAACGCCAAACGGTAGCAATATTTTTTGATCTGGAGAGAGCATAGATACCTGTTGGAGGACAGGCATCCTCCGCACACTGTTCTCTTGGCGCTTTCGAGGCCGGCTGCCCCTTTTTCTTCGCGAATTTATGGCAGAGCGCACATTTAGGGCGCGGGTGAACACTACTCTCTCCCGTACTTTCTCCCAAGAAAACGAGGTACCCCAGGGCTCCGTGCTGAGTGTTGTACTGTTTGCCATCGCCATAAATCCAATTATGGATTGTCTACTTCCTGATGTCTTGGGCTCCCTCTTTGTGGACGATTTTGCGATCTACTACAGCTCTCAACGGACCAGCCTTCTTGAAAGACGTCTTCAAGGATGTCTCGATCGCCTCCACTCGTGGAGCATCGAAACCGGCTTCCGTTTCTCACCCAGTAAGACTGTTTGTGTTAATTTTTGGCGACGTAAGGAGTTTCTTCCGCCCTCCTTACATCTAGGTCCTGTCAACCTTCCGTTTTCAGACGTCGCTAAATTCTTGGGTCTTATGTTTGACAGAAAAGTGTGCTGGTCCTCCCACGTTTCCTATCTTTCGGCTCGCTGTCTGTGATCCCTTAACACCCTCCGTGTCCTGAATGGTACCTCCTGGGGAGCGGACCGAGTGGTCCTTCTCCGCCTCTATCGCGCCTTAGTGCGCTCGAAATTGGATTATGGAAGCATAGTCTACTCCTCTGCTCGGCCGTCTATTCTTCGGCGTCTCGACTCTATCCACCACCATGGATTACGTTTAGTATCTGGAGCTTTTTACACCAGCCCTGTGGAAAGCCTTTAGGCCGAGACTGCTGAACCTCCGCTGTCCAATCGGCGAGCAGTACTTCTGTTATGCTAGCCATCTGTCTTCCATACCTGCTAATCCAGCCCATGACCTTTTTTTCGACGCCTCCTTTGATGTAGGGTATGCAGGCCGCTCCTCCTCCCTACTACCCCCGGGAGTCCGCTTCCGTCAACTGCTCCATTCTCTTTCCTTCCGCTTTCCTAAAACCTTCTTGACAACTTGGGGTACAGCGCCGCCTTGGCTCCGTCCCCGGATCTGCTTGCTCCGTGACCTTTGTCAATTTCCCAAGGATGGTACCCCTACACTTGTTTATCGTCGGGCATTTGCTGCTCTATGTGCACAAATGACGGACGCCACATTTATTTACACAGACGGCTCGAAAACATCGTTAGGTGTAGGGAGTGCCTATATTAATGGCGACACCCCAAATCACTTTGGGCTTCCCGACCAGTGTTCGGTTTATACTGCGGAGCTTTACGCTGTTCTCCAGGCTGTCCACTACATCCGCCGCCATCAGCGGATACAGTACGTAATCTGCTCAGATTCTCTCAGCTCTCTCCTCAGTCTCCAAGCTCTTTACCCTGTGCACCCTCTGGTCCACCGGATTCAGGACTGTCTGCGCTTGCACCACCTGGGGGGCGTCTCGGTGGCGTTCCTCTGGCTCCCGGGACACGCTATTATCTGTGGGAATGAGGCGGCCGATATAGCGGCCAAGGCTGCAGTCTCTCTTCCTCGGCCAGCTATTCAGTCGCTTCCCTTCACCGAATTCCTGAGCGGTTTATGTCGCAAAGTTGCTCATTTATGGCATGCGCATTGGTCAACACTTCCCCATAATAAATTGCGGGAAGTGAAAGCCCTTCCTTGCGCTTGGACCTCTTCCTCCCGAACGCGTCGTCGGGAGGAGGTAATTTTAGCTAGACCCTGGATAGGGCACTGTCTTTTTAGCCATCGACATCTTTTCAGCGGCGATCCTCCCCCACTCTGTCCCCACTGCTCTCAGCTGTGGACGGTAAGACACCTTTTAATTGAATGCCCCTACTTTAATCCGTTACGCTCCCGTCTACAGCTATCGCCTGATCTATCGTCGATTTTAGCAGATGACACGCGCTCAGCCGACCGCGTTCTCCAGTTTATTAGCGACAGTGAAATGACGTCAGTCATTTGAAGCTTTTTTTGGGGACAACCAACCCCTTTCCGTAGTAGATTTTTAAGCATTCCTTCTGCTTTTAGTTTCTTCAATTTTATGACTTTGTTCCCATTGCTGCTGGTTTTCAATTTCGGTTTTTTACTGTTTCCTAAGTCACGGGCTGGGCGCTAATGACCATAGAAGTTTTGCGCCCTAAAACCACAAAAAAAAAAAGAAAACCTCTCCCAGTGGCTTGGCTGACCTCCTCTTGGCCCTTTCTGAGAGATCATTTTAGCTATCACCTTTTTTAGCCATCACTTTTTGTTAATTGGAGAACCCTCACCAAATTGTGTTCATTGTCATCAACCATTGACAGTTTGCCATTTTAGAACCGAATCCCCTTCCTTTTAACCACTTCAATTCTAATGTATGTTTTCCATCTGAGTTATCAGCCATTTTAGCAAATGACACATGAGCTGTTGACTGCGTTTTACATTTATCCATCCCAGATGGCTGGCCGCTTGTTGATGGGTTCGTGCTTGGCTGCCACAGGGCCCCAGCTGTTGCAGCATCTTTTACATTGCATGCATCATATCTATCCTCTAGCACTTCTTATTTCTGTCTCTTGGGTAACATGTATGGGCTGTTTTGGAAATGTATTCTGCAGTTTCAGCAGTCATAATAAGAATACTCTGCACTGTTTTTTGTTCTTTTGTTTTTCTTTGTTAACCACCACCTATCCGGCCCCCGCTTTGGTGTTTGAGGATCTTATTCTTCTTCTTCTTCCCTGTGTGCTCCTGAAGGCTGGCCCATGTGTCTGATGCATAACAGGTGATCGGGTAACATGTAATTCACAGTCCCAGGTCGACAGGTAGGATTCACACGTAACCCTGAAACAGGCCAAGCCTGGGGAGGGGTGACTGCCTGAGCTGCTACCTTCCCAAATTGCTGATTTGTCCCTCTTTGAGGTGTTTGGGAGGTGTGACCTGAGGTATGAACCCCTTCTCAAGGGGCTCCCAGTAGGAAGAGTGCACCATCGGAGATGCTGGCAATCGCAGGGGATTTTCTGGCAGTGAGCCAATCATCTTCACAGTCAGTGGCTATGAAACATAAATGGAAGTTGGCTAACGTTTCAAAGACCCTCTCAACTGCACTATGGTTCCTTGTGGATTCGTGTACTGAAGATGGTCAGTCCTTCGCTACGTTAAATATGATTGTTATTCAGAAAGGTGTTAATGCAGTTGCGGTGCTGTGAAATGCTGCTCTCATTTATGCAGTGGCACTTTGCTTTTGGAAACTACTTCTGATACTCAAGCACACGAACTGCTTGCAGCTTCGCTTGATGGCTATCCTATTCGTGTTGAAGCCCATTGAACACTGAATTCCTCCTATGTTGTTATTTACACTTGGTTGCTCGATGGTCTGACTGAGGCAGAAATCCAAATGCACTTCTCTGATAAGGGTGTCATTGCAGTCCATTGGGTGACGAGAAAAGTAGATGTCTCTTTAGTGCCCACATGCACTCATTTTCTCACCTTGGGTAGAGTGGTGCTTCCATCGGAGATCAAAGAAGGTTATGAAGTTATCACAGTCAAACTGTATATTCTGATAACTTGTTATCGAATCAATGTGTTGGTGTGCAGCATGGAAATAAGCAAAAGTTCAGAAAAGGTACTTAGGGATTACAATTACTAACAATTGGAACTGTTACACATGAAATTTTGTGGGAAGGTGAAGCAGTCTGTGTTTCACTGGCTGAACACTGAGAAGAATCAACAGGTTGACTAAACACACTGCCTACACTGCTCTTGTCGATTCTGTACTGGAATATTGCTTTGTAATAAGGGATCCTTGTTGGACAGAAATGACAGAGGCTAGTGAAAAGGTGGCTGGCAGGTGTAGTGCCTGGAAAATTGTCATCCCTTACATAGCTGTTACCACACAGCCTAATTTGTGTGTGCTGAGAGATAGGGATAGACATCAATCATTCCATGACCAGTGGGATAAATTTTTAATTTTTTATGCATGTGGTTCATAAAAAACTTATTTTGAGGGAATTCCTCCCTTTCAGCATTAATACCATTTGTTCTTGAACTCCACTGATCACATTTTCATAGTCCATCAATTTTAAAGTGAAACTGAGAAAAAAATTTTACCAGCCAATGTAAAAATTTTAAAAAATCTGATGAGTTGTGTGTAAACTGTGGGTTTACCTGAAAGACTCCATCCACAAAAGATAATGCAAGATGATGTATTATATAACAATGCTGAAAAATACACACTCTCCTTTGATTTTTAGTTATACATACATTAGGTGTGGTCTAAGACAAGTGCCTGGGTCTAATGTCCGTAACAGCAGAAATCAAAAAGCACAGAGATGTTGACATCGAAGCCAGTGTCATGCGCCTACAATGTTGACACTGACAGCATCAATAACAGTAGTAAGTGTGTAAACTGTTTGCACCTAAGTCTTTATTCTGTACTTCAGGAACTTCATCTTGCAGTGGTGTACTGAAATTAAAGGGAAGTTTACCACTCTTCTCACTTTGTCACCTTTTTTAACATTATCACCATTTGTAATATTTTTAAATTTGCAAACTTGTTAATTTGCATTCTTCCAAAAAGAGTGAAAAAAAAATTTCACTTTTGTTTCCAAGTTTGTGTTAGCGTATATTCATTTAACTTTTTGGAATATATAAATATGTATCTACACCCGTAGTCTTCAAAGCTTTGTGATTTGCACGGCAGAGGGTATGTCCCATTGTACCAGTTACTAGGGTTTTTTCTCCATTCCACCCACATATGTAGTATGAAAACAATGCTCATTCCCTGTAATTCCTACGGCAGCAATACGAAGAGGGTTGTAGTACACTTCTGGAGCCATCGTTTGAAGTAACTTACAGAAACTTTGTTAGTGGACCCTCTTGGGATTGTTCATGTTTTAGTGTCTGCCAGTTGCCTTTCTTCAGTGTCTTTTTGATTCTCTCCCTTGAGTCAACCTTGTGACAATTTGTGCCACCCTGTTCTGTATGCATTTCACATTTCCTGTTAGTCCTGTTTGATATGTCTCTTGTACACCTTGTATATGGATTGTATTTCCCCAGTATTGTATAAATAAACAGAAGTCTACTGCATGATTTACTGAAGACTCGATGTGGTTTTCATTCCTCACCGTATGAAATTTTGCACGCAGGTAATCCTATTGGTTGATCTATTACTCCTGTAACTCGTCACTATTACAGTCATAAGATAGTGTAAACTTTAACTCGGGGGAGTTCTGAAAATTCAGATAGTTCCTTCCCAATTTTTTTGTATTTTTTTAAATTTAGTGTGCTACTGTTAGTAGTGTCAAATATTCCTGTGATAATAATTTTAATGTAGTAACAGAACTGCTGCCGTGATTCTCTGTTCCATTTCAAAAATAAACTTTCCGAGATGGGGAAATGCCAAAATTTTTAGTGACTGTCTTGAGAACACAGCTTTAAAAGTTAAATCCCTGCATGTGGAAAATGTTGGTGAAAGTTAACTACTGTGCAGTGTTTGTTCCTGCTCCATTAATTATGAGGCAAAAGTTTTTCAGGAAGTGTGTAACCAATCACTTTCAATAAAATGTAAGTGTAGTTTTGAAGTTAATTGTGGACCTTCGCAGTTACATTTACAGCATTCAGATGAAATAAAATCATCGAATTCAGTGTGTAGGCCAATAAGTGGACATTACAAATGATGGATTGTGCACCATCACTGAGTTAATTTCGATAATGAAATTGTTTACTCCATGGATTTTTCAAATATGTTATAAATCGCATGTTAATCATATTAGACATGAAGTTTTGGTCAAACTATCGGTGTTAAAGATGAAAATGAATTATAGACAACCATTTTGTCATGGCCTAAGTGGAATCATTGCATATTAAACTAGCATCTTCATCTGCAAAGCTGATGGAAAAATATCACATCATAAATTTCTGAAGCCGACTTGATCCTAAATAAATGCCTTATGCCGGGATCATATGAAAACATTTTCTCCCTCCTCTTCAGGGAGCACACATTCTTCTGTGGGTTCGTGCATGGTGCCCATGGGCCCCTGGGCTGTTGTTACCCCTTCCTCCTCCCTGGGCTGCATTTCCTTCACAGTGCCCCTCTCTCCCTGTCCTTGCTTCTTCCCCTACACCTTTGCCTGTTCTCTCTGTGTTCTTACTTATGTTGATCTGGCTGTTCACCTTGATTCTTGTATTCCTTGTTTTATTTAAATTGCCCCTTAATTTTCATCGTTGCTTTTTGGCATTTTTGGTCCCTCTTTGGGAATTCGACCTTGAATTCTGAATTTTCTGTCTGTAGTGTGAAACATGTGGGAAAGAACTCCCTCCCTTGAGTCTATAGTCTGAATTCCTCCCCACCCTTCCTTCTCCACTTCCTTCCTCGTCACAGCCCATCTCCGCTCCACAGGTCACCAGTATGTGCAGCCAGTCTGTGTGGTAGGGCTGTTATGTACACATCTGGCTGAGCCTCCTGACAACACAGGGATCATACTTCTGGCACCAGAGCTTTTGCCTCTACATGTATGCATAGGAGTGGTTGCTTGTCATTCTGGAGCGTCAAAACTCCCAGCAAAGGCCACTGTGTGCCTGGCTGGTGCCCATGGGGAGGGCACCTGATCAGAGGGTGGTATCCGGGCAGATGATTTCCATATGAAACACATCAAGCTCCAAAATTCTGGGCATTCTCCTGTGGCTGTCTCTTCAAGATGTAAAAGATCATTGACCACTGCTTCATAACACTCTGTGGCATTCACTTCCCTGGCTACACCCTGGAGGGGGGCCAGGTTCACTGAGTTGTGGTGAAACACTTTCCCCACTACCTGATCTGTATTAGGATGGACAAGGATACATCCACCACCACAAAGCCATTATCTTTTGAGGAAATACTGGAGACAAGATTGGCAAACAAATTTCTCAGTACAGTGCAGTTGAGTTCCCTGTAGATCAAAACTACTACTGCCGCTCAGTCTGCAGCTCTTCCTGCTTGTGATAATCTTCGTGATGCCCCAGTGTCCAATACAACTTCGCAGTCTCTGAATATGGTACAGAAAGTTGTTTCTCATATGGACATTATCCTTCAGACTGATAAGGAACTCGGAGGCAATTTGGAATGACAGGGCGTTCATTTTGTGCAGGAAGGTCATAAGGACAAATACACCAATAACCACCTTTCTTCTGGCATTTGAGGGAGATACCCTCCCAGAGCAGGTCAAAGTTGTGTGTTACTGGTGTGATATGAAGCCGTACATTCCCCACCCTTGAAGTCCTTTGCATGCTTGCATTCTGGGCAATCCCCCTATGTACAGCAGATAATCCATGTGGTGACTGAGGGCACCCACCTCAAGAGGGGAGCCTGTGTTCCACCAGCTACGCATGTTATCATGACCATCAGTCTGCATGCCCACCCAATTACCCACCTTACATGAAAGAAATGGAGATAAGAGTATAAGTTGCTGGATTGTTTCTTACACTGAGGTTTGATAGAAATTTGACCACCTTCATTCTGTGTCAGTGACATCAACTTTTGACTCTGTTATATCCTTTCCTCTCCTCCCTCTTCCTTAGCCCCACTTGTCATCCCCTCCTCTCTCCTCTCCCCAAACCCAGCTGAAGTAGTGGCCCTCTTCTTCAGCAACTGCTGGTAACGAGGCTCCCTCCCAGAACCCTTCCCCTGTGGTGTGTCTCAGGCAAGAGGCCTGCCGCCACGACCATGTGACACACAGTCTGTGTGCCTCAAAGTCCTCCCACTGTCTTTCAATTATGGATCTTGTAGAATGCTGCTCTACCTCAGTGCCCGGACATCCTCATCCTGAGGAGGAGGAGGAGGAGGAGGAGGAGGAGGAGGAGGAGGAGTAGGAGTAGTCTCAGGACAAAAGCCTCCAGTGCTGCTGGGGGTGTTATCTTCCCACTCCCAATGTGAATCTGGCCTCTTATTTATGGATCTCACCCAGATGCCTTTGGTGATGGATGGTGACCCACTGATGTGATGGGCTCCACATCATTTGCTCCCATTTGGATACACACGTTATGCATATTCAATAGAGTTAATCCAGGGGGATCGCAGCTCTTTGGTGAGTTCATGCTTGGCTACCATAAGGCCCAAGCCTTACATGCTGCATGTATATCCTCTTGCCATACTTCTTCCCCTGCCTTTGGCAACATGTCTGGGATGTTTCTGGAAAAAATGTTCTGCATATTTCATGGCAGATATCAGGAGAGTCTCTCCATTGTTTTACGTTCTTTTTTTGTTTCCCCATTCCCCTTCCACTATCCTTCCTCCACTTCGGTGTTTGAGGATCTTCTTCCCTTCCTTCCTTCCTTTCTTTCTTTCTTCCTTTCTTTCTTTCTTTCTTTCTTTCTTTCTTTCTTTCTTTCTTTCTTTCTTTTTTCCTCCCTCACTCCCTCTTACACACACACACACACACACACACACACACACACACACACACACACACACACACACACACACCTAAATACTTAAATACATACAAAATAATGGGTGATAAAAAGTTTCCATTAGAAGGACATACAGTCCAGCTTCAGAATGCCAATTGGGCAAACTCACCACGAGCATTGAAACAATCATCCCTCCAATGCACTAGGTTCAAGATACCTATTTTGTAAAAAATCATGTCCTGTAATGTAAGGTAGTTCATAACTGTTGCCACACATCCATATCCAACAGGAACTGTCAACACTTTGAGGCTCTGAAACTTCCTGGCAAATTAAAACTGTGTGCCGGACCGAGACTCTAACTCGGGACCTTTGGAGGAAGTAGTTGTGATACTATTTTGGATCTCCAAAATATGTCTAGAGAAACCTTTAGCAATGCTTGTATCAGAATGGAGTGATGACCATGCTGTGGAGGAACATTATTAAATTTCTGTTAAATTGTGCAAAAGGCTGGATATTCCTGATGGACAGAAAAGTAATTTGGAGGTGCCAGATGTTCGGAGAAGACTGAAATGAAAATGAGGACAGGACTTTGTGGTTGAGCATTGTTGAAAGTATATTAGGTACTGCTGTACCTCCTCACAAAAGAGTACCTCCTCAGCAAACAGTTTCCCAGATACTACCATGATTTCAGAATTACATGGATAAAAGAAATGATAAAGTCACTATTTTGGTCATTTATTTATGTAGTCATAAATACCATATGCTCTTGGGATATTTTCATTGGTATTACATACATTTAATGTAAACTATGCAATCTGGTGTAAAATTACTACAGTTTTCTCTTGCTGTACCAAGGGCATGTCAGAATTCCTATTACAGGTGTGTAAGGGTTGTAGAAGGGACTTTGTACATTTCCAGACATGGGTTTATTAATGAAACCTGGTGGATAAAGTTTTCTCTGGAACCTCTCTGTAATAGGAATTGTGAAACACTCTGGATTTTTAGTGAGCAGATGGATGGCATGTGTTGAGTGTAGACTAACTGATGCTCAATAGTCAATTTCCTTTATATCTATTACAGACATCATTCCACTTGATACAAGTGTTATAAATATTACTACACAGATAGAAATTTTATATTAATTTTGTGTGAGAGTTCCTTTCTTGTCATGTTGCCAATTGGTCAATTGTTTTCTTTAGAAGCTTGTTGTTTGAAGTAAAGCTTATTTTGTTGCCAATGTAGTGAAGACACTAACCCATATATCTGTCATAATGCTCCCTATTTGCTCAGGATTATTTGTTGCTAGGTAGTCAATTATGCTTTTGCAACAATTTACACTTAAAGTGGGGATCTGAACTAATAATTATTGATGTAAATACTACTTTGAGAAACCTTTGGGTATAATCTCAGATGACATACCTACAGTCAACTTCCGACATGTATTTTAGCCAAAATATGGAAGGTAGATTTAAGTTGACACCATCTGTAATTGTGTGACTTGGGGTACCTATTTGTAATGAATGAACACTTCTTTGAGCTGTTCAGCATCTCATTCAGGTGGTTGGTAAAATGAGCTATGTAATTATTAATTTTCTTTGAGTAGTCAAACACAACCTATCCATACTAATTCACAAGAACTGTCTACATAAATTTCTCTTCAACGTAAATTACTACTGACAGTAATAAACATTCTACAACTGACTGTATTTAATCTATTCTTAATGAACACAGTTCAGTAAGAGTTTTGCTGAAATTACTTGTGGTTTAGCCATGTTTGCATACCTAAGATAATTGGAGCCTCAGTGCTTTCTATTAGTGATTGGAGCTCTGAATCTTTCCTAACACAGCAGCAACAATTTACAATTACAATACAAACTGCATCTAAAACTACCTTCATCCTGTTTTTGCCCTGAACTCTTTTAAACTGTCACCCTTTCTATAGCTTACTGAGACCCTTTAATGTAAGAAGCCGGCCAGTCACCTCCTCACGGCCCCCACTATCCGAGTAGTCATCTTCTGTGTGTAGTGGTCCCCTGACATATTAAACATAACCCAGGAAGCACACCACCATAAGGTGCAAGCCAGGGAGTCTGCAGACTGGGTGCAGGACTTTTGTAGCCCCTGATACAGAGCTGAATTGATGGTATGTTTCGAAGGACCATGGTTAATTCTGTCATGATGCTATTGATAGTGAGCTCCACATTCAAATAACAAGACTGGCAATCTCTATCACATCAGCTAGCTGCCCAAAAGCAGACACGCTCTGTGTGTCACTTTGGATCAGTTCAGTGTTAGTACCGACATAAGACACCATTTGTAATCGGCTGAAACCTCTGGTCATCACGGCATCCAGAAGCACCTCTTCCACATCCTGAACTTTCATATAGATTGGACCACAGATTTCTGCAACATTAGTTAGTGCTAGTGGTAAATTGTGCGCTCAAAGTCATTGCCAGATTTCTGCAGTCACATAAACGTTTTATTGAGTGGCTGCATCTTACAGGTGCAGCGAGAAGGGAGTCCAACTAAATGAACATGATGAATCCTTCTTATAGAAAAGAGCCTCCATGCTTAGGTGGAGATTCATTGGTAACACAGTTCTACATCCCCCCTGCATGTCAGGGGGTTAGAATAGGCCCGAGGTATTCCTGCCTGTCGTAAGAGGTGATTAAAAGGAGTCCCTCCCCCTCAAGGGGGTAGTTAGCGTCTGCGTCCGGAGACGGACGGTTCCATGACCTATATTTGCGGTCATTTTGGTTTTTCACTTCTTCTGGTTTCTTCCTTCCTTTGGTTGGCTCCTTTCATTGTTCTTCTCCATCTCACTGTCTTACTTACTCTTTCCCTTGCCTTCTTCTCCTTGCCTTCTTCTCCTTGCCTTATCTGGTCTCCACCTCGGCGTTAGAGACAGTCTGTCCTTTCTCTCCCTCTGTTCCTCCTTTTTCCTCTTCTTCCTTCCTCCCTGTGTATGCCTGAAGGCCGACCCATGCATTCACACGCGTATCCGGTGACGGAGTAACGGGTAATTCCCTGCCCTGGGTAGACAAGTAAGGCACACACGTATCCCCTGGTAAAGGCCAGGCCCAGGGAGGGGTGATTGCCTGAGCTGACACCTTCCGACCATGCCGATTGGTCCCTCCGTCCGTTTCTCAGGAGGTGTGACCTGAGGTGTAAACATTCATCTAAGGTGGGAGTGCCCTCTGAGAGGGTCCCCACAAGGAAGGAGCGCGCCATCGGAGACGCTGGCAATCATGGGGGATTTCTCTGCAATGGATTTCTCTTCTTGTTCTCTCTTGACTTCTGCCCAAAAACGGAAACTTGACCAGCCACCGGTGACAAAAGTATTACCGCCTGCCCCACAGTTCCTCGTAGTTTCTCGATCTGAGGACGGAAAGGATTTTTCCTCTGTCAACCCTTTCGTTATCCAGAAGGGCGTAGATGCCATAGCCGGATCTGTCAAGTCTTGTACCAGGTTGCATAACGGTACTTTGTTACTAGAAACTGAGAGCGCCTTTCAGGCACAAAAACTGCTTCAGGCCACACTCCCGTACACGTTCCCTAGTATTCAGTCGCCGTTGCACATCAAAATGGGCTACGAGGTTATTTCTGTTCGCCCCTATGTCCCGACACCTACGCGCTGCTACCAGTGTCATTGTTTTAATCACACTCACCAGTCTTGTTCCAATGCGGCTTAATGTGTCACTTGTGGCAGGGATGCCCATGAGGGTGACTGTTCACCTCCGTCTCCTCATTGTGTGAACTGTCAGGGTGACCATACAGCGTCCTCCCGTGACTGCCCCATCTACAAGGAAGAACGCTGTATACAGGAAATTCAGGTCAAAGGGAAAGTGTCCACCTCGGCTGCTCGCAAGCTATTTGCTAGTAGGAAGCCCACGCTGCTCCCAGCAGGGATATACAGTACTGTCCTCACCTCTCCTTGGACTACCAGGGAGGTGGCGACGCAGACATGCGATCTGACCTTCAGCACTATGGTCGTCCGTTCGGCCAGTGCTAAGATCACCCGGTCGACGTCTCCTCTTCCTCCCGTCACCCCTCAGACACAAACACCTTCATCAGCTTCTGCCAAGACGAAGACCCAGAAGTCAGATGCACGGGCCTTCAAGAAGGAACCATCCCGTGCAGACTTCCTACGTACCTTGAACTCCCAGCCATCGGCCAGTACTTCCACTAAATGACCTTCCAAGAAGGCTCATAGGAAGCACAGTTCTCCTTCTCCGCCACGTCGCATATCTTCCCCTGCGCCACCCAGCGGTTGTGCCCCAGGCCGTCATCTGTTTTGCCTGGTCGCACCGCTGGTAGCTGAACATCTGGCCGTTCACTTGCAGAGCAAGCTCCCCCTCCTGGCCATCTTAACAAGATGGCCGATGAACCTATAGATCCAATGGACGATGACTGTCCGCCTACTGATGGCTGCGGCAGCGCTCGCTCGAAGCCAGGCCCTCAGTGGCCTTTGAGGTGACCCTTTCTTTCATCTTCCTTTTCTTCTCACGATGGCACTTATTCACTGGAATATTCGCAGCGTTTGCTCCAACCGAGAGGACTTGAAGTTGCTGCTCTGCTTGCACCGTCCGCTCATCGCAGCCCTCCAGGAAATGAAGCTACGCCCATGCGATCAAATTGCCTTGGCACACTACACCTCTGTGCGTTTTGACCTACCCCCTGTGGCAAGTATTCCGGCTGATGGAGGGGCTATGTTGCTGGTCCAGGATGATATTTACTACGATCCCATCACATTGCACACCGGCCTGCAGGCAGTTGCCGTCCGAATTACTCTCCCCACTTTTACATTTTCCATTTGTACTGTTTACACTCCATCGTCATCTGCCGTTACCACGGCAGACAAGATGCAAATTATTGCTCAGCTTCCTGCACCATTTTTGTTAACTGGTGACTTCAATGCCCACCATCCCCTTTGGGGCTCTCCAGCATCCTGCCCGAGGGGCTCACTGTTGGCAGATCTTTTCAACCAGCTCAATCTTGTCTGCCTCAACACTGGCACCCCTACTTTTCTTTCGGACACATCTCACACCTATTCCCATTTAGACTTCTTTATATGTACTACCCAACTTGCTCACCGGTTTGAGTGGTATGCATTTTCTGATACATATTCAAGTGACCACTTCCCGTGTGTTATCCATCTCCTGCATCATACCCCCTCTCCGTGCTCAACTAGTTGGAACATATCCAAAGCAGACTGCGGGCTCTTCTCTTCAAGGGCGACCTTTCAGGATCAAACCTTCACAAGCTGCGATAGTCAGGTCGCACACCTCACGGAAGTCATTCTCACTGCTGCTGAATATTCCATCCCTCACACTACTTCTCCTCCTCCACGTCGCGTACCGGTCCCCTGGTGGACCGCAGCATGTAGAGGCGCTTTACGTGCTCATCGACGTGCTTTACGCACCTTTAAATGCCACCCTACAATGACGAATTGTATCAATTATAAACGATTACGTGTGCAGTGTCATCATATTATTAAAGAAAGCAAGAAAGCCAGCTGGGCTGCTTTCACAAGCACCTTCAACAGTTTTACTCCTTCTTCTGTTGTCTGGTGTAGCTTGTGCCGGCTATCTGGCACTAAGGTCCACTCACTAGTTTCTGGCTTGACGGTCACGAATGATGTCCTTGTGGCCCCTGAGGATGTCTCCAATCCCTTCGGCCGCTTTTTCACAGAGGTTTCGAGCTCCACTCATTACCACCCTGCCTTCCTCCCCCGCAAACAGGCAGAGGAGGCTAGGCCACCTAACTTCTGCTCCTCTAATCGTAAAAGTTATAATGCCCCATTCACCATTCGGGAACTCGAAAATGCACTTGCCCGGTCATGGCCCTCCACTCCAGGGCCAGATTCTATTCATATGCAGATGCTGAAGAACCTTTCTCCTGCGGGTAAAGGTTTCCTTCTTCATACGACCATCAATATGGGTTGTATGTCTCTGCCCTGCTACCCCCTGGAGTTCGCTTTCGTCGCCTCCTTCACCACCTTGATTTTTCACTCCCTGCAACCTTTAGAGTCAGCGACAGCCACACGCCACCATGGCTCCAGGCTCGGGTTCACGTTCACCTTGACCTCAGCTCGCTCCCAAAGGAGGCTACCCCCGGTTCGGTACACCACTCCCGTTTTCTCGAACTTCGTTCGAAGTTCATTAATATGACCTTCATTTACACAGATGGCTCTAAGACCAATGACGGAGTCGGGTGTTCTTTTATTGTCGGAGCACTAAGTTTCAAATACCAGCTCCATGGCCATTGTTTGGTCTTCACAGCTGAACTCATTGCCCTCTACCAAGCTGTTCTTTACATCTGCTGCCACCGACATTCTGCTTATGTCATCTGCTCCAATTCCCTGAGGGCCATCCAGAGCCTCAGTGATCTGTATCCGGTTCACCCTTTCGTGTACCGGATCCAATGCTCTCTTCAGCAGCTGGTGGATGACGGTTCTCCGGTTAGCTTTATGTGGGTTCCTGGCCATGTCGGTAACCCTGGGAATGAAGCTGAAGATGCCGCGGCCAAGGCTGCAGTCCTCCAGCCTCGGACAGCTTCTTGTTGTGTCCCTTCATCAGATTGCAGCAGGGTCATTTGTCGGCGCATTTTATCGCTGTGGCATGCCGATTGGGCTGCACTTACGGACAACAAGCTTCGGGCCTTGAAACCTCTTCCCGCGGCTTGGACGTCCTCCTCCCACCCTTCTCGGTGGGAGGAGGTCGTTTTGGCTCAGTTACGAATCGGACACTGCTGATTCAGCCATCGCCATCTGCTGACAGCTGCGCCGGCACCGTTCTGCCCATGAGGGCAGTTGGTGACGGTCCACCACATTTTAACGTCCTGTCCCGATTTTAATACTCTGCATCTTGATCTTGGCCTGCCATGTACTCTGGATGCCATTTTAGCAGATGACCCAGGAGCAGCTGCTCGCATTCTTTGTTTTATCAACTTGACAAACCTGTCCAAGGACATTTGATTATGCTGTTTCTTTTAATCCTATGGCTGTTACTACATCCTATATAGTGTTGTCCCTTTTAGTTGCTGTTTTAACCTTGTGCCTCGCGGTGCATTCCTAACTTAGTATGGGCGCTAATGACCATTGTAGTTGTGTGCCCTAAAACGACAAAAAAAAAAAAAAAAAAAAGAAGAGGTGCAGTTCATATAATAGCCCGTCCATAGTAACTCTGAAGTAGGTCTATTCCAGTTTCTGTTGATCTGCCTCAGCCAGACAGAGATCATCCATCTGATAACAAGTTTCCTGTCATTTCTCTTTGTAGCTTCCTCAATCTAGCACCCATCCTCTTTTGTACATGTCTACAACACTCAAGTTTCTTTACCAAGGTATCACCATAAACATTGAACTCATTAATTTTATTGAAAGCTTTAGAGTCCCCATTGCCTAGGTACTTCATGTATATAACATTATAAATGGGAATCGACCTCAGAAATATTTTAAGAGCTCCACCACACTCCTCCATACCTCCTGTGTAACCATCATAATTCTTAGAACACTGATGTTCAATATGTCCTCCAGTGTTACCATGGCAGGTATGGCAGTACTTAGATAAGCACTCAACATCAACAACTTTTCCATTCTCTAGAGAAGTACCACTTGTCCTCTATGTTTTCATGTTCCATCAAATGCAACAACAATGTCCCTGGTTCCAATAATATTTACAGTTTCTTCTACTGCACATTTCATAGATGCTTTCGACACAACAGTCAAGGCACCTAAAAGTGTTTTATGTACTTGTTGTTCCTAGTGCGAGGAGGGGGAAGGTCCATCAAACTACAAAACACTTGATAGCCTTTTTCCCTTTTCGTATTGCACACATGCATACACCAACTTCAAAATCACATTGAATTACGCACAATGTTTGAAGTCATTTTCGAGATTTATTGCAGGATCTACACAGAAAAACTACTTTTGATGCTAAACCCTTCCTGCTAGTTTGTTGTTCAGTTATTTCCATACAGCCTATACCATCACATTGCTTACATTTCACCACTTCCTTTATCAAAGCAGATAAGGTGCCCACATCAACAACAACAAATCCACTACAAACAGTGTCACCGTTAACACAAAAATTTGAATCAGCAGTAGGATTGGCGGGAGATGATACGTACGTTACTTTCAATAGTGTGGCTTCGTTTGCTTGTGAACTGGTTACCATGGAATTTCCTTTTATTGAATTTCTTGATGCATGGCATAGTTTGCATTTATTGCACACTAAATGATATATACTTCCACAAATATATGTAGTACTTGGGCAACAAACATTCAGTAACACATGAACAAATTGCTTCAGCAAAACAAAAGTAAATACTAGCAAAGATAATCATTTATGGACACTAGAAACCTGCACTGTTACAACATATACAATGTATCATCACTGGAAACAGAAAGTTATCAGTTCTTTTCGAAATAATACTGGTTTCTGCAACAGAAATAAAGTAGGCATGACTTCATACATTACTGTAACTTTGAAATTTGCTATATATTGGTAATTTTTCATTTTAAACCCTATATATATATTGTATATATTGTGGAAAAATCGAAATTTTTTAAGTACCCTTTATCCTTAATGTGTTCACTTCAATTTTTTTAAAGCAGTGGCAATACGCAAATTGTTAACAGGAAATACTGAAAATGCATGGAGGTAGATTTCTGTAAAAGCTCCCGTCCTCCTCACCAAAATAGATGTTGCGACCATAATCCAGCATATTTGGACTTCCATGAAAGGCATTAAAATGTATTTATCAATCTATTTTTACCTCCCTCTATAAATCTTCTTTCACTTCAGTGACAGGTTTGCACTTGGTAGTGTTCGTTGTGACTTGTGACCCATTTCCAACAACTTCAGTTTCGGAGCAGCCCGTTTCCAAAACTTCATTTAGTTTACTGAATCACAACTTCTCATGTTATGCCTTGTGCCTGTGGAAATTCTGGCCATTATTTTTGCACTCTGTCTCTGGCATATGTTGGAATTTTTGATTTTTAATCCCGTTGTTTTGCACAAAACCAAACTTTAAGAAAATGGTTTAAAATTCTTCACCTTTAGAGTAATTTTTGATTACACAAATGACACATATATGTGCTTAACATTTCATGTGTCTAACACATGTGTATATTTTGCCCTATTTGGTTTAATGTCTCTGAAATAGATGTTTGAACTGTTTGAACCCAACCAAGGCATACATCCTGTGCCCTCTTTTGATTGTCATGAAAGTTCCATTATCTACAATTATTTGAGGTGCATTATCAATGTTAGTCTGTACTTCAGTTAATGCTGCATTAATCTCATGCAGTAGAAACTCTTTATTTATTCCATTTGATGCTTCATCGCAGTGAGTGAATTGCCGGTGGATTTCATCCTCTCCAGTTCACACTAACACTCACCCACAACCTCTACTGACCTTTGCCACATGCTCTTGCGCATTGGTGCTGTAAGGGATATTAGATTTGAAGATGTACAGGTACTTTTCCCTTCATTAGGTACAGTGGTACTTTGTAACGACGACACCACTTCCTACCCACTTTACCCTTGCACGTAGCTGAAGACATACAAATAACGGAGATCATTTTTGGACAACCATGTTGATATCGTGCTTAACCAGTATCTTTCCTAGAATTTGGCTTTTGGTGCAACTAATGCTTCAATGTTCAGTTGACGTGTTTTATTACTTGGTCCCACTTCTGTAGACCTTTGGCCCTGGTAAAGAGCTCTTGATGTGATGATGAGTCATTCGTTCCCTGACTGGTATGTACTTCTCATGTAGTTGGGAGATCAGCCACTTGTGTTTCTTTTTTAGTGCCACTCAGGGATCACATGTAGGGTCCTTTGAGGTTGACATGTGTGCTTGTGACGCTGCATTGACCCCTGAAATAGTAACAAGTAACTGAAAAAAGGTTAATAAAAATATATTTTACGTTGGATAACTTGTTTATAAACATATTGTACAACATATTGATTCAAGGTAAAGTCAGGACATTTAGTTTTTAAAAGAGATTTACTATTCCATAAGAGTTTGAGCTCAGTGGCAAGGAGATCAAAAATGTTTACAGCAGCATACATAGCATCTCTCTGCAGCAGAGACAGTGTATGTAATTCTTTTTTTTAGTGCCACACCTGTGAATTTTTGAGTTCTGTCACCAAGGATCCAGTCTCCAGGAACACGATACATTAGAGAAAATCAGTGTTGAGAAGCAGTAGTCAGTTATCTCAGCTGGCTAAATTACTTGCAATGGGAGGTTGATGGACTCATTCTATATATGATTATTTTCACTGCTCAGTAGGGAGATGATAGTTTGATTAAGGAAGAGTTCCCCCAGGACATATTTCTATCACCTGATTATGTGCTGGTTATTCAGTGTCACTGAGTGTTTGTCTGGCTTTTCATGACTTTATGTAAATTACATAAAATTTATTGTGTTTAGCTTGGCAGGAAAGGAGTTAACAAACCTGCTACAGAATTTTGGTGAAATGTCATTGGAGATTGTGTTAGACAGATATTCTGTTACAATGATGGTGTCATCTGTAAACATGGTACATTTCCACTGGGCACCATTGACTACTGCAGGCAGATCTTAGCATAAAACAGAGACACTGAAGGACTCAGAAGGACAGAAGGTGTTACTTTACCCAAACACTGTTCTGGCTGTATTACTAAGTGACTAATTGGGTTCATGACAAACAGTGCCTGTTGCATGTAGCCTATATAAGTGCTTTCTTTAATTTTCAATATTTCGTACAGATGTGGGGTGAATTTAAATTCCTGCCATGATTTAGTACATGTAAAATGTTCAAATGTGTTTGAAATCTTGTAGGACATAACTGCTAAGGTCATCAGTCCCTAAGCTTACACACTACTTAACCTAAATTATCCTAAGGACAAACACACACCCATGCCCAAGGGAGGACTCGAACCTCCGCCGGGACCAGCCGCACAGTGCATGACTGCAGCGCCTTAGACCGCTCGGCTAATCCCACGGGGCTTAGCACTTATATGCACTGTTTCTGACTGTAATACTCATCCTACAGGGTTAAACTTTTGTTATATGTCTTGCAGCAGTGTAGCTCAAGTTGCACAAATTATACCCACTGCATATATCCCATGTTTCATAATGAGAGCACTATGTGATTTCCAAAAAACTTCAAACATAATTTCAAACCTCTCGTATATGCTTAATGTCATAACATAGTTGTGCATTTCTAAAGCAGTCAGAAGTATGAAGTTGTTTTATACCTTGTAGTTTGAGTCTTTAAACATACTGAATATGATTTATATGGAAGATATTTATTATGCATCATAATTTGAGCGTATTTTTATAATAATGTGGCTCATCACTCATGCTAGAAATTCTCTTATGCAGATGTAACAATAATATACACACTAAATGATTACAAAGTATTATTAAAAATTTCAGTTATAGGTTACTCTTCTAAATGTACTTCACACATAAGTAATGGATACATGTGTTTGCTGAAATGTATTCTGCCATTGTCTTAATAATCTGAATATTAGTTGTCTGTTACACTGTTACATGCATTACAACTTGAAGAAGCAGTTCATGGACAGTATTTTCTTTTACAAAATGATTATCATATATGGAGGCTGTGGATCTGCATATAATCAAATGTGGCTACAATAACTGCTGGTCAAGAAGGAATAACTGCAGATGTGAATTTGTTAATGACATTGTAAATATGTGATTGTCATTACTTTTTAAATTTTATGCTAAAGTATGTTTTTTATGAATAAATAATTTACAAACACACAGAGGAATTTATGGCAAGTTATATTCACTTTGTGTTAGGTAACCTGTGTGTACAGGGAATTACGATATTTTGCCATGGTTAAATTGTTACCTGCGCACATTTATATCATTACCACAATAGCAATATGTTTACCCAAAATTGTAGTATCTCTCAACTTTGATATTTCTATATGATGATTTTCTACATAATGACAGTCTGCATTTGTAACACAATGTAGGAGGGGCATTCAATAAGTAATGCAACATATTTCTATTCTCGGCCAATGTCACTTCGAAAAATTCTGCATTTAACATCTTCGGATATGATAAAGCTATAGGGGCTGAAGAAGGAATATTCCACAAAGTTGCAATAAGTGGCAGCACTATTTGTGCCTTAAAAATGGCGTCTATAACAGAGGTGTATTGCAAGCAGGGACCTGTTGAGTTTTCAGTGCAAAAGCAGACCATCACAGATATTCATAGGCACTTGCAGAATATCTACAGAGACCTGGTTGTGGAAAAAAGAAGTATGCCATTTGCACACAGTTGTGATTCTGCAATGTTGGAACATGCGAACACTCTGATTGTGATCTGGCAATCGCGAAGGATGGAACACCTTGCTGCTCAGCTGGACGTCTCTGTTGTTAGTGCAGACACACTCATCCACACCCCCCCACCAGGGGATCCACAACTCTTTTGTGGATACGTGTGTAGCGAGCATGGGACCCCGAGCTAATGTGGCCCTCCTTCCTTTCCGGGCTGCATACCTTCCCTTTCCGTCTCCTTCCCCATCCCCCATCTTCGCCCCCCCCCCCCTCACCTCTGGCTCTTTCCTTCCCTTTCTCCCCCTCTGGGGAGTGTGGTTTGTGCCTACGTCCGGAGACGGACGCTTGTTAATGTACCGCACTCTTCGCCTTCCTTGCTTGTATGTCTTCATCTTTCTTCGTCCTTCTCTATTCCTTACCTCTTCTCTTTACCTCTTCTCTTTACCCTTTTCTCCGCTGCGGCGTTTGAGACCTCTCTTCTTTCCTTTCCCTGTCTCTTTCTTCCTCCCTGTGCGTGTCTGAAGGCCGACCCACGCACTTCCATGCGTAGCCGGTGACGGGGTAACGCGTATTTCCCCGCCCCGGGTAGACAGGTAGGACACGCACGTACCCCCTGGTAAAGGCCAGGCCCAGGGAGGGGTGATTACCCGAGCTGATACCTTCCGAAAGTGCCGATTGGTCCCTCTGTCCGCTTGTCGGGAGGTGTGACCTGAGGTGTGAACAATCACCTAAGGCAGGTGTGCCCTCGGTGAGGGCCCCCACAAGGGAGGAGCGCGCCATCGGAGACGCCGGTAATCATGGGGGATTCTTCCGCAATGGTTTCCTCACCTTCCACTATGTCTGCTCACAAACGTAAGTTCACTGAGTCTCAGCCACAGATGGTTCTTCCATCGTTGCCACAGTTCCTTGTTGTTTCTCGGTCTGACGAAGGTCACGACTTTTCCACGGTCAACCCTTTCATTATTCAGAAAGGTGTCGACGCAATTGCGGGTCCTGTAAAGTCTTGTTCCAGATTACGGAATGGCACCCTGTTGTTAGAAACACACAGTGCCCTCCAGGCTCAAAAATTGCTGCGTACTTCTCTGCTCCACACCTTCCCTGTCCGGGTGGAACCGCACCGTACCTTAAATTCCTCGCGTGGAGTCGTTTATACGCGCTCCCTCGATGGATTGTCTGACGAAGAAATTCAGCACTATCTGTCTGACCAAGGCGTCACGGCTGTTCATCGGGTTATGAAAAGGGTTGACTCGAACATCATTCCAACCCGCACTGTCTTCTTGACATTTGACAAAGTTCAACTCCCATCAAAAATCAAAGCAGGCTATGAGATAATTTCCGTTCGCCCTTATGTCCCAAACCCTACGCGTTGCTATCGATGTCAGCGGTTCAACCACACCAGCCAGTCCTGTTCCAATCCGGCCAAATGTGTTACGTGTGGCAGGGATGCCCATAAGGGTGCTTGTCCACCTCCATCCCCTCGCTGCATCAACTGTATGGGTGACCACGCTGCTTCCTCTCGAGATTGCCCTGTTTTTAAGGACGAAAAGCTGATCCAGGAAATAAGAGTGAAGGAAAAGGTGTCGAATTTTGCTGCTCGAAAGTTACTCGCCAGTCGACAGCCCACCGTGCCTCAGAAAGGAAAATACAGCGCTGTCCTTGCTTCTCATCGGCAAACAAAGGAGGTGGCCACGCAGACTTGCGACCTCACATTTAGTACCACGGTCGTCAGATCGGCCAGTGCAAAGATCGCCCATTCAACCTCACCTCCTTCGCCTGCCCACTCTATGGCTCACCCTTCGTCGGGTTCTGCTAAATCTCGAGCCCAAAAGTCAGACGCCAAGGCTTCCAAAAAAGAGCATTCTCGTGAAGAGTTTTTACGTACAGCTACTTCACAACCATCGGTTCCTCCTTCATCTAAACATACCTCCAAGAAGGCTACGAAGAAACACAGTTCCTCTCCTTCTCCGCCACGGCGTGTCCCATCTACAGCACCACCTGGCGGCAATCGCACTCGTCCATCTTCTGTGTCGCCGAGGCGCACTGTTGGTGGCCGGTCAACTGGCCGATCGTTGGTGGCAGGAGCTGCTCCTGACCAACCTCTGGATCAGGATCTTCTGCCTTCGACTGAATGCCATTCCATGCTGTCGGTCGCAAGCTCTGAGCAGTCGTTGAGTTGACAGCACCCTTGGTCACGTTCCTCCATTTTCTGTTCACCCTATGTCCATTATCCACTGGAATATCCGCGGCATTCGCGCCAATCGGGAGGAATTGTCGGTCCTCTTACGATCCTACTCGCCGGTCATCTTCTGTCTTCAGGAAACAAAGTTGCGTCCCCATGACCGCTTTGTTCTCCCTCATTTTCAGTCCGTCCGATATGACCTCCCCTCTGTTGAAGGCACTCCAGCCCATGGAGGACTCATGATTCTGCTCCATGATACTCTCCATTATCACCCCATCCCCTTAAACACTTCCTTCCAAGCTGTCGCCGTCCGTCTTTCCCTTTCTGGATACACGTTCTCTCTTTGTACGGTATACATTCCATCGTCTACACCAATGGCACGAGCTGATCTCCTTCATCTTCTTGATCAGCTTCCACCCCCCTATTTGCTGGTTGGGGACTTCAATGCCCACCACCCGCTTTGGGGATCTCCACATCCGTGTCCACGTGGCGCACTATTGCTAGACGTCTTCCACCAAGCGGATCTAGTCTGCCTCAACACTGGGGTCCCCACATTTTTGTCTGCCTCCACAGCAAATTTATCCCATTTGGACCTTGCGGTCGGTACTGTTCCGCTAGCTCGGCGCTTCGAATGGTTCGCCCTTGATGATACACACTCGAGTGACCACTTTCCATGTGTTCTTCGACTGCAGCCTCAACTGCCATATATGCGCTCGCGACGCTGGAAGTTTGCCCAAGCCGATTGGACACTTTTTTCGTCTCTAGCGACATTCGATGACCGTCGCTTTCCCAGCGTCGACGATGAGGTAACACATTTTACCGACGTTATTCTCACAGCTGCGGAACGTTCAATACCACGCACCTCCGAATTGCCCCGGCGCCCTCCAGTTCCTTGGTGGAACGAGGCATGCCGTGACGCAATACGTGAGCGGCGACGTGCTCTTCGCATTTTCCGTCACCATCCAACTTTGTCCAATTGTATCCGATATAAGCAGCTCCGTGCGCGATGCCGTCGCGTCATCCGCGATAGCAAGAAGGCAAGCTGGAAATTCTTTACTAGCTCATTTAACAACTTCACTCCCTCCTCGGAAGTTTGGAGTCGGCTTCGACGGTTCTCAGGCGCGCCTAATTTCTCCCCGGTCTCTGGGCTCACTGTCGCGCATGATACCTTAGTGGACCCCGTCGCAATTTCTAACTCATTGGGTCAGCACTTTGCTGAGATTTCGAGCTCTTCAAATTACCCGCCAGCGTTTCTCCCGAAGAAACGTGCAGCGGAAGTGCGACATCTTGCTTTCTCCTCTCAAAATCGCGAAAGCTACAATACTGTTTTCTCCATGCGCGAACTCCAACATGCACTCTCTTCTTCTCGCTCCTCCGCCCCAGGACAGGATGGTATCCATGTCCAAATGTTGCTGCATTTATCAACCCATAGCCTGCGTTACCTCCTTCGCCTTTATAATCGAATTTGGACCGACAGTACCTTTCCCAGGCGATGGCGGGAAGCTATTGTCGTTCCCGTTCCGAAACCTGGAAAGGACAAACATCTCCCCTCTAGCTATCGCCCCATTTCTCTCACGAGTAGTGTCTGTAAGGTTTTGGAGCGTATGGTGAATTACCGTTTAGCTTGGTGGCTGGAGTCCCGCAGTCTTTTAACACCTGCCCAATGCGGATTCCGAAAGCATCGTTCTGCTGTTGACCATCTTGTTGCTCTCTCCACTTATATCATGAACAATTTTCTCCGGAAACGTCAAACGGTAGCAATATTTTTTGATCTGGAGAGAGCGTACGATACCTGTTGGAGGACAGGCATCCTCCGTACACTGTTCTCTTGGGGCTTTAGAAGCCGGCTGCCCCTTTTTCTTCGCGAATTTATGGCAGAGCGCACATTTAGGGTGCGGGTGAACACTTCTCTCTCCCGTACTTTCTCCCAAGAAAACGGGGTACCCCAGGGCTCCGTGCTGAGTGTTGTACTGTTTGCCATCGCCATTAATCCAATTATGGATTGTCTCCTTCCTGATGTCTCGGGCTCCCTCTTTGTGGACGATTTTGCGATCTACTACAGCTCTCAACGGACCAGCCTTCTTGAACGACGTCTTCAAGGATGTCTCGATCGCCTCCACTCGTGGAGCATCGAAACCGGCTTCCGTTTCTCACCCAGTAAGACCGTTTGTGTTAATTTTTGGCGACGTAAGGAGTTTCTTCCGCCCTCCTTACATCTAGGCCCTGTCAACCTTCCGTTTTCCGACGTCGCTAAATTCTTGGGTCTTATGTTTGACAGAAAACTGTGCTGGTCCTCCCACGTTTCCTATCTTTCGGCTCGCTGTCTGCGTTCCCTTAACACCCTCCGTGTCCTGAATGGTACCTCTTGGGGAGCGGACCGAGTGGTCCTTCTCCGCCTCTATCGCGCCTTAGTGCGCTCGAAATTGGATTATGGAAGCATAGTCTACTCCTCTGCTCGGCCGTCTATTCTTCGGCGACTCGACTCTATCCACCACCGTGGATTACGTTTAGTGTCTGGAGCTTTTTACACCAGCCCTGTGGAAAGCCTTTATGCTGAGACTGCTGAACCTCCGTTGTCCAATCGGCGGGCAGTCCTTCTGAGTCGTTATGCTAGCCATCTGTCTTCCATGCCTGCTAATCCAGCCCATAACCTTTTTTTCGTTGCCTCCTTTGATGTCGGGTATTCAGGCCGCTCCTCCTCCCTACTACCCCCGGGAGTCCGCTTCCGTCAACTGCTCCATGCTCTTTCCTTCCGCTTTCCTAAAACCTTCTTGACAACTTGGGGTACAGCACCGCCTTGGCACCGTCCCCGGATCGACTTGCTCAGAGACCTATGTCAATTTCCCAAGGATGGTACCCCTACACTTGTTTACCGTCGGGCATTTGCTGCTCTATGTGCACAAATGACGGAAGCCACATTTATTTACACCGATGGCTCGAAAACATCGTTAGGTGTAGGGAGTGCCTATATTGTTGGCGACACCCCAAATCACTTTCGGCTTCCCGACCAGTGTTCGGTTTATACTGCGGAGCTTTACGCTGTTCTCCAGGCTGTCCACTACATCCGCCGCCATCAGCGGATACAGTACGTAATCTGCTCAGATTCTCTCAGCTCTCTCCTAAGTCTCCAAGCTCTTTACCCTGTGCACCCTCTGGTCCACCGGATTCAGGACTGTCTGCGCTTGCTCCACCTGGGGGGCGTCTCAGTGGCGTTCCTCTGGCTCCCGGGACACGCTGGTAACTGTGGAAATGAGGCGGCCGATATAGCGGCCAAGGCTGCAGTCTCTCTTCCTCGGCCAGCTATTCAGTCTCTTCCGTTTACCGATCTACGGAGCGGTTTATGTCGCCAAGTCACTCATTTATGGCATGCGCATTGGTCAACACTTCCCCACAATAAATTGCGGGAAGTGAAAGCCCTTCCTTGCGCTTGGACCTCTTCCTCCCGAACGCGTCGTCGGGAGGAGGTAATTTTAGCTCGACTCTGGATAGGGCACTGTCTTTTTAGTCATCGACATCTTTTAAGCGGTGATCCTCCCCCACTCTGTCCCCACTGCTCTCAGCTGTGGACGGTCAGACACCTTTTAATTGAATGCCCCTATTTTAATCCGTTACACTCCCGTCTACAGCTATCGCCTGATCTATCGTCGATTTTAGCAGATGACACGCGCTCAGCTGACCGCGTTCTACAGTTTATTAGTGACAGTGAAATGACGTCAGTCATTTGAAGCTTTTTTTTGGGGGACACCCAACCCCTTTCTATAGTGGACTTTTAAGCATTCCTTCTGCCTTTAGTTTCTCAAATTTTCTGACTTTGTTTCCATGGCTGCTGATTTTAAATTTCGTTTTTTTCCTGTTTTCTATGTCACGGGCTGGGCGCTAATGACCATAGAAGTTTTGCGCCCTAAAACCACAAACAAAAAAAAAAAAAAAAAAAAAAAAACACTCATCCACCAGTTAGGGTACTCAAAGGTGTGCCCCGCCAAACTGGAGACTGTAAAGACCAACAAATGACCACCAGTGCCAAACTGTCTGCACATTACAAGGGTTAAAGTGATAATTTTTGTCAAACATTGTCAGACGGTGAAACACTCTGAACTGAGAAACAAGACAGCAATCCACAGAGTGGCACCACATCACCTGCTCTGAAGAAAAAGTTCAAAGCTGCATCCTCAACCAGTGAAGTCATGGTGGTGGTCTTCTGGAATTTTGAAGTTGTTATTCTGTGTGATTACCTCCATCATGGTGTAGTGTTTTGCACTACCATCATGAAGTTGAAGAAACAACTTCAGCATGTACGTCACCACAAAAATGGAAATGAACTCTTCTTCTCCGTGACATTGCAAGACCTCACCAAGTCTGCACACCTGAGAGGAGCACACATACTTCATTGGGACAAAGAGACAAAATCCAGATGGTGCGATGTCCAGACTGTTGGGTAGACAAGGAAGAACTGTCCATTCTGCACTCTGCAGAAAGCAGTGTGTGGATGATGGGGGCAGTTGTTGATGCAACAAGATGGTGCTGTCATCAATTAGTAGAATGGTGTCATGAGGCATACAAGCCCTCCCAGTAAGGTGGCGTAAGGCCATCAAATTGAACAGAAATTGTGCTGAAAACTCGGGTTTTGTATCAAAGATCATAGGAAATAATATGGTGTAGTGGGATCCTGAATAAAGCCAACCTGCTTTCAGAAAAATTATTGCGTTACTTACTGAACACCCCTCATATAATTAAGTCAGCATTTTAGACAATCAAATGTTCCAGATTAGTAGTATGGAATGTACTAACTTGTGTATTATGATTAGCTCAAACAATCTGAATAGCTACTTCAAGTGTAATAGATGTCAAGAAATTTCTTTTAACACTTAGTATTTAATATTATATCTCTCTGTAGTGACTACAGGGGCTTGTTAGATGTTACATTTCATTAATGTTTCTATGTTGCCAATATTACAGTTCAAAAAATTTAATATCAGCAAGGTACCAGGTACTTGGAAGGAATATCTAACAGCATATATCAGTGCATAAAGTGCTGTTACATTTTTGAATCATTTAATGTTTCACTTTTGTATATTTACCCATTGTTAATTGTGTTATGTCCAAAGAATATACTTGTGATGTTAGAATACATGGTATTGTGTCAACTTGTTAGCTCAGCATAAACATGTGAATCTCACATATTAAATTTGACATTACTTTGGTTTTAAATATGGTCAGGTACCACTTGCCATAAACAGAACAGTCATATGTGTCTCACAATCTTCTTTTTAGAAACGTCTGACATTGCTTCCACTTGCGTGTGTCAGACGTATTCTGTTCTCTTTTCTGTCGGTCTCTCTTGACCAACTCTTGATCTTTTCGATCCCGATGGTATTAGGTTACGAGGCCAGAGGGTGTCTTTCATTTTCCTTATTTAATCTTCTCTCTGATGGGGGAGGACCTGTTCGGGTATTGAAGAACAAGAACAAGAACAAGAGGAAGAGGAAGTAGTTGTGATACTACTTTGTATCTCCACAATGTGGCTGGAGAAACCTTTAGCCATGCTTGTATCAGAACAGTGATGACCGTGCTGTGGAGGAGCATTATTAAATTTCTGTGAAGTTGTGCAAAAGGCTGGACATTCCTGATGCACACAAAAATAATTTGGAGGTGGCAGGTGTTTGGAGAAGACTGAAATGAAAATGAGGACAGGACTTTATAGTTGAGCATTGTTGAAAGTATATGAGGTACTGCTGTACTTCCTCACAAAAGAGTACCTCCTCAGTAAACAGTTTCCCAGATACTACCATAACTTCAGAATTACATGGATAAAAGAAATTATAAAGTCACTATTTTGGTCATTTATTTATGTAGTCATAAATACCATATGCTCTTGGGATATTTTCATTGGTGTTACATGCACTTAATGTAAACTATGCAATCTGTTGTAAAATTGCTACAGGGTTTTCTTGCTGTACCCAGGGCATGTCAGAATTCCTGTTACAGGTGTGTAAGAGTTGAAGAAGGGACTTTGTACATTTCCAGACATGGGTTCAGTAATGAAACCTGGTGGATAGAGTTTGCTCTGGAACCTCTCTGTAATAGGAATTGTGAAACACTCTGGATTTTTAGTGAGCAGATGGATGGCATGTGTCGAGTGTAGACTTACTGATGCTCAGTAGTCAGTTTCCTTTATATCTATTATGGACATCATTCCACTTGATACAAGTGTTATAAATATTACTACACAGATAGAAATTTTATATTAATTTTGTGTGTGAGTTCGTTTCTTGTCATGATGCCAATTGGTCAATTGGATTCCTTAGAAGCTTGTTGTTTGCAGTAAAGCTTATTTTGTTGCCAATGTAGTGAATAAAGTTTTTGTAAGGGTTTTGTAAATTCTTGAAACTTTGTTTTGCAAGTAGTTCATTACCTGGCAGTGAAAAAAAAATGCTTGCACTTAGGAAGCTTTTCTTTAGTCTTACCTAATGGATATAAATCTGCAATAATACAAATACATCATTATTCTGTGATGTCCATACGATTATCAGTTTAGATATTTTTGTGGAAATGTTACCCCAGTTTGGAGTTGTCAGTTATCGACTTCCATGTTTCCCTTATAAATTCAGTATTACAGTGATGAAGAATGTGATTGAAACACAATAGGTAATAGTACAATGGTTTGTTCATAAATATGTTCAGAGTGCATGTGCTGTTAACAAGAAAGTATACATGTCACCTTTATCCTATTACAACAAGCTTTTTTGTTGTTCACAAGTTACTGCAATAATTTATTTGTATTCACAATATCAACACCATTGTGACATTGGTATGTACACCAATTATAGTGATATTTCCATGTTCCTGTCATTCATATGTGAAAATTTAGTACCTTACCGTCCAGATATTGTACAGGTACCAGTAAATTGCTAATTGTTTAGACTCTGATGCCCGGTTGTACACAAGAGTTAAACTTCTGACTGGTTTGCAAATAAGTTAATGAGCTAAATGTTCCACTTAATGCATAAGTGCAATCATTTGCTAAACTTTTTCTTCCTTACATGCTTGAAGTTCATCAGAAGTCTGTAAGTGCACTCATCCTGAAATACTCAATAAATAAAGTGTGGGTATTTGCACACATGATCAGTTACACTGCCTTGGCAAGCACACTGTTTCCCACTGTACTACTTGCCAATACCTACTCGCTAAGATGTGTAGTCTTATGTTAAAAATGTCTTGTTGTGTTCAAGTCCATCAATAATTATCCAAAACATTTTTTGTAGTTCCTGGAAGGCATTAATTAGGCAACTTGCAACTGGTACCGGGTTCCTGGACATACAGCTAAATCTCCAGTAGCCCAGTGTAAGAGTTAACTTGAAGGTCAGTTACTCGAACAGCATTAGTTTAATAAGTGATGATGTCATTCATTGTTATGTAAGCAACTTCTGTGCCTAAAGTTAGTTTCGCAATACTGTCTGATTGTAAAGTGACTTTTTTAACATAATAAGCCTTGAGTTATTAATATTAGTGCATCTTCATTGGGGCTCTTGTCTATTTTTATTACACTAGCCATTGGCTACAGATTTTTCTCCATCAGATGCATGTATCCGTGCACGTCCACTCTATGCTCATTTCTTACTTAATGTGTCAGAATTTTGGGTACATGAACATTGATTAGTGTAGATCTTGTTTGCATACATGGTTGTTAGGTGATCATAAATCATTAACTCAATCCATTAATTTATGGCTAACGATAGAAGCAGTTCCTAGTTGTGGAAGGTTCTTCATTCTTCTATATCTTTCCGTACGAGCTCTGATTTCCCTTATTTTATCTTGGTGATCAATCCTCCCTATGTAAGTCGGTGTCAACAAAATATTTTCACATTCGGAGAAGGAAGTTGGTTACTGGAATTTCGTGAGAAGATTCTATCGCAACGAAAAACACCTATCTTTTAATGATGTCCATCCCAAATCTCATATCATTTCTGTGACACTCTCTCCCATATTTCACTATAATACAAAACCTGCTGCTTTTCTTTCAAGTTTTTCGATGTACTCAGTCAGTGCTATCTGGTGAGGATCCCACACTGTGCAACAGTATTCTAAAAGTGGGCGGACAAGCATAGTGTCGGCAGTCTTGTTAGTAGGTCTGTTACATTTTCTAAGTGTCTTGCCAATAAAACACAGTCTTTGGTTAGCCTTCCCTACATAATTTTCTGTGTGTCCCTTCCAATTTAAATTGTTCATAATTGTAATACCTAGGTATTTAGTTGAATTTACAGCTTTAAGATTACACTGATTTATCGTGTAACTGAAGTTTAATGAGTTCCTTCTAGCACTCATGTGGATAACCTCACACTTTTCATTATTCAGAGCCAACTGCCACTTTTCCAACCATTCTGATCCTCTTTTTCTAAATCGTTTTGCAGTTTGTTTTGATCTTCTGATGACTTTATTAGTCGATAAATGACAGCATCAGCTGCAAACAACTGAAGACGGCCGCTCAGATTCTCTCCCAAATTGTTTATATAGATAAGCAACAGCAAAGGGCCTACAACACTACCTTGGGGAATGCCAGAAATCACTTCTGTTTTACTCTATGACTTTCCTACAATTACAATGAACTGTGACCTCTCTGACGGAAATCACAGATCCAGTCACATAACTGAGATGATATTCCATAATCACACAATTTCACTACAAGCTGCTTGTGTAGTACCTACAGTGTCAAAAGCCTTATGGAAATCCAGAAATATGGAATCAATCTGAAATCCCTTGTCAATAGCACTCAGCACTTCATGTGAATAGAGCTAGTTGTGTTTCACAAGAATGATGATTTGGGGATTACAATATTCAGTCTTGCTACAACAGTCCTGTGTTCACTAATCCCTGAATCAGTTTTTATGCTCGTTATTAACTCAGGATTATTTCTTGCTAAGAGGTCAAGCGTGTTTTCACAACCGTTTACTATTCACGTGGGCTCATGAACTAATTGCTCGAGATCATTTTCAGAGAATGTGTTTAGCACAATTTCAGATGATATTTTATGCGTACCTCCAGAATTAAACATGTATTTTCACCAACATATCGAGGGTAAATTAAAGTCACCACCAACTATTATCATATGATTCGGGTATGTGTTTAAAATCAAACTCAAGTTTTCTGTGATCCTTTCAGAAACTGTGCCATCTGAATTGGGAGGTCGGTAAAAGGTTACAATTATTATTTTATTCCATTTGCCAACAATGACTTCTGCCCATACTAATTCACAGGATGTATCTACTTCAATTTCGTGACAAGTTAAACTACTTCTGACAGCAACAAACACGCCTCCGCCAACCATGTTTAGCCTATCCTTTTGGAACACCATTAGGTTCTTCACAAAAATTTTGGCTGAGCTTATATCCAGCTTTAGCCAGCTTTCAGGGCCTATAACAATTTAAGCATCAGTGCTTTCTATTAGCGCTTGGAGCTCTGGTACTTTCCCAACACAGCTACAACAATTTACAACTGTTATACCAGTGGTTCCTGTATCTACATTTTTGCTGTGTTCAGCCTCCACCCTTTGTAACTCAAGTGCTTTTTGTGGTTTTTCCCGAGACCCTCTAACGTAAAAAACTGCCCAGTCGACGCCACACAGACCCTGCTACCTGTGTATCCGCCACCTGTATGTGGTGGGCACCTGACCTATTCAGTGGAACCCGAAACCCAACCACCCTTTGGCGCAAGTCGAAGAATCAGCAGCCTACACGGTCACAGAACCGTCTGAGCCTCTGATTCAGACCCTTCACTCGGCTCTGTACCAGAGGTCCGGAATTGCCCCTGACGGCTATGCTGCAAATGGTCAGCTCTGCTTTAATCTTGCAAGCAAGAATGGCAGCCTTTACCACTTCTGTTAGCTGCTCAAAACCAAAGAGAATCTCTTTTGATCCAAAGTGACATGTGTAATTGGTACCAACTTGAGCAACCACCTACAGTTGACTGAATGCTGTGCTCTTCATGGCATCTGGGAGTACCCTTTCCACATCTGGAGTGACTCCACCCGGTATGCACACGAAATGCACACTGGATTTCTTACCATTCTTGTCATCCAAGTCCCTAAGGGGGCCCTATAATGCACCTAACCTTGGAGCTCCAAACTACCAATAATCTCAGCCTCTGTGATTGCCCAGATCTTGGAGGCTGAGTGGTTTCCTCTGAAACAGGACAGGTGACAGCATCTGGCTCAGTGACAGTGTCAGCCACAGACAGAACCTGGAACCTGTTTGTCAGACAAACCGGAGAGGCATTATGTGTGGCCACCTGGGAAGTCTTTCACCATGTGCTTCGCCCCGGGGCAACCTCCCACTCGACAACAGGTGAGGGGTCAGCCTCAGTGCGAGCAGTAACTGGGTTGGCCACTGGTGAGGACTGATAAGAAGACTCTGACGTGCTGGATGTCCGTTGTGTCCCCACGGCCGGCCCACAACAATGGTGCCCATCCACTGCAGCCTCAAGCTCTGTAACGGAAGCCATCACAGCCTGAAGCTGAGAGCGAAGTGTCACCAACTCGGCTCACATCCGCATACAACAATCACAATCCCTGTCCATACAAAAGACCATGGAAGACTAAACTATGCAGATAAACAAACTGTCAGCACATGCTGTGCAATTCTACTATAGAACCTGCCAAAAACACTAACTGAAGCTGAGAGCGAAGTGTCATGAACTCGGCTCACATTCACACACAACAATCACAGTCCCTGTCCATACAAAAGACCATGGAAGACTAAACTATGCAGATAAACAAACTGTCAGCACATGCTGTGCAATTCTACTATAGAACCTGCCAAAAACACAAACTGTGTCTAGTAATACATGTATGTTCAGAAACCTAACTACCGAAGCACTCAGGTCAAACTAAATAATTTGACCCTGATGGAACTTGTAATATGTCACAAAATCAGTTTACTTTCTGACGCAAATGAAAACACGAGAACTGTGGCTATTAGATGTTAAATTTACACGCAGAAACTCAAGAAATTAAACTATTAAAGTAGACAGATGATATAATAAAATTCGCTCCTGGTTAGGAACTCGTAAATGACAAATGTGGTTACTTATCTGTTGCTGCATCTGTCGCAGTAAGCTACTGCTGCCTAAGTACTGCTATGACATGTTTGCGCACTTCCATTCTTTCATTGTTCCCCTCTATTACTGTGATTCAGTACATTTACAATTGAAAAGAAGGCAAAGTGCTGGAGTCTTTCTCTAGAATGATTCTAAATACTTGTAATGTGGCTATTTAGAGAGACTGCTATACTCATTCATTTTCCGTGGTGGATTAAATGTACTAAGCTAACAGTAGGAATAAATTGAATCGGTTCCAGTGTAGAAATTTTTGCTTCAATCAGGATGATGAAGTATCGGTGCCTCATGCAATTGGTTTTTAATTAACTCAAATGCTTCTTGATATTCCTTATTCCATTTCCAGTGGAGATGGACTTGTGAGGATAAAAAAATCGAGGATAAATACTGTGATAGAAATTGCACAAACTGAGAGATTTTCAGTTGATTACATCATTTTTGTGCAGGAAAATTTCTCACTGGTTCCATTTTCATTGGATCAGGTTTGATTCCATGCAAAGAAATTACATGCCCAAGGAAACAAGCGATTTGGCAAATTCTTATTTACCCAGCCACTAAACGCTTACATTACACAACATAGAGTGTATAAATGTTCTCCCTAAAGGTAGTACTAATTAGAATAACATTATGTAGGTGATAAGTGTATCAATAATTCTTCTCTTAGAACTTCTGTGAGTGCTGTCATAAAGGCCACTGATGATACTGACAGCCCGAAGGCCATCCTTTTAAACTGCTAACACCTTCCATTCCACAGAAAGGCTGTGTTCTTCCTGCTATACCTTCATCCTCCAGTTGGTCACATTGTACAGTAAAATGCATCATTTCTCCATGGGCATCAGTTAGTAAATGCACACTGCCATCCCTTTTTGTTACAGTGTGGATTGCATTAGAACTTTCACTATCTGAGTGTTAAATAATCTGATTCTTCTACACACCCTTAATTGCTTTATTAACTATGGCTTTCTAGGGCAAGGGTACTGGGTACAATTTACTATGGAATGGCTCATGATTCTTAACTTGAGTTTTACAAGCACATCATCTGATTGGACAAGATATTCTTAAAATAGATCGACATAACACCCTTATATTTTTACCTGTTCCTTCTGTTTAGCTTCAGGCATGTCCCCTAATGTTTGAGTCATACTTTGAGTGCTGGTCAGAGCAATTTAATCATCATTATTCTCCTGGAGCCCAGCGTCTTCCCCCGACTTACTTAAAGATGCAGTTCCCAAACTCATATTTACGAATGGAGTAACCTAATCGTCTCCCTTGACGAATCTTGAAACACTCTCCTCTTCATTTCTGTCTGACTAGTGGAAGGAACAGAAGTGTGAAAGAATGCATTGACAAACCTATTCAGAATCAGTGAATTCTGAGAACCAAACTGATGTTAAGTCATCCAAAAATGAATACACTCTGCTCATACATACTCTCCTAAACTCTGAACTTTAACAGTGCCTGGCCTTTAGTGGGTTTACTTTGATTGTTTACAGCAGTGTCAATACACAGATCATTAAGAGTAAATATTGAAAATGCAAGGATGTAGATTTTCTGTAATAGCTCCCATCTTCCTCACACGAAAGACATTAAAATGTATTCATGATTCTATTTTTCCTCCCTCTATAAATCCTCTTTCACTTCAGTGACAGGTTTGCGCTAGGTAGTGATCATTGTAACTTCTGACCCATTTCTGACAATTTCAATTTCTGAGCGGCCTCCTTTGATAACTTCATTTAGTTTACTGAATAAAGACTTCACATATTATGACTTTGACTTGTGGAATTTCTGGCCATTTGTTTTGCACTCTGTCTCTGGCATAAGTTGGAAATTTTTATTTTTAATCCTGCTCTTTTTCACACAACCAAATTTTTTTTTAAGAATGTGGTTAAAATTCTTCACAGTTGCAATAAATTTTGATTACACAAATGACCCATACATTTGCTTAACATTACATGTGGCTAACGCACGTGTCTACTTTGCCCTGTTTGGTTTAATGTTTGTGAAATAAATGTTTGAAAAGTTTGAACTGTTGGAACCCAAGCAAGGTGAACACCCTGTGCCCTTTTTTGATTCTCCTGAAAGTTCCATTATCTACATTTATTTGAGGTGCATTGTCAATGTTAGTCTCTATTTCATTCAATGCTGCATTAATCTTGTGTAGAAGAAGCTCTTTATTTATTCCTTTTGACCCTTTGTCACAGACTGTGGATTGCCAGTGGATTTCATATTCTCCAGTACACTCTAGCACTTGCCCACAACCTCTACTGACCTTTCTTGCCACACACGCTACTGCACATTGATGCTTGCTAGCCACTTTCCTCTTGCCCATAGCTGATCCCCATTACTTGTATGACTTTGTTGTTGGACAACCATGTTGATAACATGCTTAGACAGCATCTTCCCTAGAATTTGGCATTAGGTTCAACTAATGCCTTAGGTGTTCAGTTGACATGTTTTAATACTTGGTCTCACTTCTGCAGATGTTTGGACCTGGTAAAGGGCTTTTGATGTGTTGGTTTTGTAGTACCACCCAGGGATCATGTGAAGAGTCGTCTAAGATTGATATGTGTGCATGTGAAGCTGCATTGTCAGCTGAAATACTTTTATTAATCTTTTGTCAGTTATGCAACTTGTTAGGTATATCTTCTGTTGGATAAGTTGTTTATAAACATATTGTACAACATAGTGATTAAAGGGACAATTATGGAATAGTAAATAACTATTCAAAGCTGAACTAAATAAGAAAACAACATAAGGTTTTCAGCTCAGTGGGAAGGAGGTTGAAAATTTTTTACAGCAGCATACATAGCATCTCTCTGCAGCAGAGACACTGCACATAATTGTTTTGTTTACTGCCACACTTGTGAATTGTTGAGTTCAGTCACCAAGTATCCAGTCTCTAGGAACAAGATTTTCTGTGGTGGATTGAACGTAATAAGTGGACCAGTAGGATGCTGTTTCATAGCCTCTCACAGCCAAACACCACTGACTTTTGTAACAGGGCTACTCACCACTTTATCACCCTTAAGGAAAACACAGTTGCAGTGAATGTTTGCAGATTATGTGGGTTGTTCTATTGTTGTATACAATCTCATTGGTGGATGTGGTCTGCCAGACTGCTGATTCGATTTGTAGATCAGTTAACAGCCCGTTACAGCTTCTCGCTGTTTTCAACTTTTAGTAGACCTGTAGAACCATTAGCAAATAAGGTATCTTTATATTCTTCTATACTTACATGCATTATGTTCAGCTGCTTCGCCTTTTGGTCACTTTACCTAGAGTACCATCTGCTGATGACACTGTAATACACAGAAAAGTAACATTGTTTAGGAATTCTAGGAGGAAATATGTTGACTTGGACTGAATTTCTGTTTATTGTGATGAATGGCAGCTTGTTTTACATGTACAAAAATGTAAGTGAATGTGGATGAGTAGGAGAAACAAGCCATTAATGTTCAAATACAGTACTGTGATGCTTGACACAATCTACATCCACATGACTGATCTGGAGTTCACAATAAACTGCGTGGCAGATTGTTTGTCTACCCATCTTCAAGCTATCTTTTCCATTCCACTCACGGACAGCATGAGCGAAAAATGAATACTTCAGTCACACCCTGTGAGCTCTAATTTATTTGGTGTTGGTGAAGATGATGATCATTTCTCGCTATGTAGGTGGGTGGCAACAAAATATTTTCACACTCTAGGAGAAAGCTGGTGATTGAAGTTGTAGTGGACTGACCAGACAGCCAATCCACTATGACTTGTAGCCGAATAGCATGCGTTTAACTCACGCAGGCTGGCGTGAGGTCTGGAACAGATTAAAGTAGTTGATTCTAATAAATAAAGTACGGAGTTGATGTAATACTTAACTTTAACCCATAATTGGAGAACATCGCTCTTGTTGATACATTATATAATCTCAATATAAACTGGTCATGGCGCCTTGCTAGGTCGTAGCAAATGATGTAGCTGTAGGCTATGCTAACTATCATCTCGGCAAATGAGAGCGTATTTGTCAGTGTAGCTTCGCTAGCAAAGTCGGCTGTACAACTGGGGACGAGTGCTAGGATGTCTCTCCAGACCTGCCGTGTGGCGGCGCTCGGTCTGCAATCACTGACAGTGGCGACACACAGGTCCGACGTATACTATCGGACCGCGGCCGATTTAAAGGCTACCACCTAGCAAGTGTGGTGTCTAGCGGTGACACCACAGAAGTTTCATCAGAAGATCTGACTGCAATGAAAAAGGGCTTGGTTTTAATGATTGACACCCCAATTCGCGTATTATATCCATGACCCTGTCTCCCCTAATTTCACTATAATACTAATCGAACGGTCCTTGTTTGAACTGATTGTTGTCCTATGTCAATAATATCTTGCACAGATCTCACAAAGCACAGCAATACTTCAGAAGATGGTGGATGTGCTTGATTATATGCAGTCTCTCTTGTAGACCTTTGGCACTCTCCAAGTGTTCTGCCAATAAATTGCAGTCATTGGTTTGGTTTCCTCACAGCATAGTCTATATGATCATTCTGATTTAATTCATCTGTAATTCTAATTTTAGGTATTAAGCTTAATTAGCAGCCTTTATTTTGATGTATTGTGAAACCAAAATTTGGCGGGTATCCCCTCATACTCATGTGGATGATCTCATTTCTCCTTATTGAGAGACAAATGCCACTCTTTGCACCATATAAATATCTTATCTAAAACATTTTGCAATTCGTATTGATCATCTGACAACTTTACACGATGGTAAATGACGGCATCAACTGCTAACAATCTAAGAGGACTGCTCAGATTGTTTCCTAATTCATTTGTGTAGATCAGGAACAGCAGAGGGCCTATAACGCTCTGGTGGAGATCACCAGATATTACTTCCATTTTACTTGATGGCTTTCCCTAAATTATTATAGTCTATGACCTTTCTCACAGGAAACCATGAATCCAGTGCACAACTAAGATGTGATGCAATTTTATTAGAAGTCACGTCTGAGGAATAGTGTTGAAAGCCTTCTGAAAATCTAAAATTATGGCATCATTTTGAGATCCCCCTGTCGATAGCACTCATTACTATATGGAACTAAAGTGCTAGTTGTATTGCGGTGCTCCATGAGAAAAATATTTTCCAAATCCATGCTGACTGTGTGTCAACAGATTGTTTTCCTGGAGGAAATTCATGATGAACACACACAGTTTATGTTCAAAAATCCTGCACCAAATCTGCATAATTGATATAGGTCTGTAATTGAGCAAATTACTCCCATTCCTTTTCTTTGTATTGGTGCAAATTTTGCAGCTTATTCTTCAGGTGTGGATCTTACGATGAGCAAACGGCTGTGTATGATTGCTAATCATGGAGTTATTGTATCAGCATGCTCTGAAACGAACCTGAGTGGTATACAACCTGGACTGGAGGCCTTGCTTTTATTGAGTGATGTAAGCTGCTTCTCAACATGGAGGACACCTATAACTAAGTTAGTAATGTTGGCAGTCATTCTTGTTTTGAATACTGGAATATTTACTTGGTTTTTGAAATTGTGTCAGCAAAGAAAACTATGCATCGTAACTCAGCTTTTGTGGCACTTCATCAGTAACATCACCATTGTTATCATGCAGTGAAGGTATTGATTGCATGTTGGCACTGTTGTACTTTACATACAACCAGAATCACTTTCAATTCTGCCAGATTTAAGGACAGTTTCATTGTGGTAACTATTAAAAGCCTCTCTCACTGCAGTTTGCACTAAATTTCCAGTTTTTGTAAAACCTTTTTTGCCAGTTTTGGGATTTTACATTATTTTACATTTGGCATGCATTTCCTCATAGCTCCTGTAATAGTGTTGTGACCTGTTTTGTGTACTATGAAGGTTCTCTTATCATTTTATTTGATATATAGCCCACAACTGCCACCGATTCTATTTATTCAAATCCATAACATCTTGTCTAGGTCTACATAGTCAGATTAGAAGAAGTTGAGGCTGTCTCTTAAAAAGGGGTCAACCACAATTTTTATCTGCTTTTATATATGTATATAGCGTTTATATAGTGTTTATTTTTGTGTGCTTGGATCTTATGATATCTAGATTCACTACAATATATGTCTGGACACTAACCCATGTATCAGTCATAATGCTCCCTATTTGCTCAGGATTATTTGTTGGTAATTGGTCTATTATGGTTTTGAAACAATTTATGCTTAAAGTGGGACCCTGAGCTAATAATTATTGTTGAAATACTTATCTGAGAATGCTTTTGGTACGATCTGAGATGACATCTTATACTTACAATCAATTTGTGATGTCTATTTTAGCCAGCATATGGAGGGTAGATTGAAGTCATCACCATCTGTAATTCTATGACTGGGGTACCAATTTGAAATGACTGAGCATGTCTTTGAGCTGTTCAGCAACTGTTCCAGGTGGTTGGTAAAATGAGCTAGTCATTAATTTGTTCAAGTTGTCAAATATAACCTATCCATACTAACTCACAGGGACTATCTACATAAATAAGTAAAAGGGAATGGTGATGATTTCAGATGACTTAAAGAGAGGGGAAACATGATTAATTAAGGCTGTAATTGTATTGTGTCATAAGAAGGTAATGACAGAAGGTTGACGACATTTGAGAGGAGGAGCCATAATTCAGTTGGGTCGGGGTATTTTGTGGTTGACCGATGCTCAGAGCGCATCGAATGTCCCACCTTCACTGTGTCGAGTGTCTATCTTGTCTTTATGTCCTCAGTTGACTTACTCTTCTGATAATTCATAATGTAATTGGATACATAGAGAGTCTAATATATAGAAGGTCTTAAAGTTTACAAGCTCATGGAGCCAGTGGACCTTCCTTGTGGCAGAAATGTTGAAGGGGAAGGAAGAGTGGTCAAGGAAAAGAACTGGTGAGGTTTAGAAAAAAGGAGTAGAGATGGGAAAATTTGGAAGACTTCATGCAGCCATAGCCCCTTGTTTTGGTTGACTTTTCCAAATTTACTACTGTTACTAAAATTCATCAGGCCATCTCCGTCACCCCTCTTCCTTCCCCTTCAACTCTTCTGCCAGGAGAGGGGCCACTGGCTCCCAAAACTTACAAACTGTAATACCCTCTATATGATTGTTCTCCTGCCAAAGGTTGCTGAGTAGACTTTTTATTTATTCAGTTGCATTATATTTTCCAAAACTGATTATTTTCTTCTAATAACTGCTGTGTTTTACTTCTTGTCATCATTTACTAGGTGAATTTGAAATTAAAACTACATTGATTAGGCCATAATTTGAGGACTACTTTCTCTGAACAGGCTAAACTCTTCGAGCATAGTTCTTTCACTGCATTCTGAGGAATTTTGCCAGCTTCAGCCAATATTGGCTTTTTGTCCTGAAAGTGGATTCTTTGCTCATACAAGGATTCCTCACACGAGCCTCTAATTACATTAGCATCATCCACTCATCAGTGTCAGACAAGTGCTGCCATTCTGTTGAGTTAATGCAGGATCCCCAATCTGTGGGGACAGATCCTTCTTGGTAGACTCAGTAGAGAATTTCTCACTAGAGTATCGAGTACAGGTGCAAGAGACATGAGTAAAATAATAGACGGCTGACTGCACCTCTGGTTTGTTAATCATATGCGGTATGGCCTGCACGTATTTCCCTACCAGGTTTTTACAATTATCAGAGTTTGCAGTGTAAGCTAATTTAACCATCTTCCCAGCATCATCTTCAACACTGATATGATGTGGACATCTGAATTAGTTGCATAATGTCCCTGTTAACATGATGCTGTTAATGTTTTGAGAGAAAATGTGTTTGTCGCTACACGTAGCTATATATATGTCCAATGTGTATTATGTATATTGCTGCTGTGAGAGCAACTGTGTTGGTTTCTTCCATGCATTTGACATTATCCACATATTTACTTCAGGTTTATACAGATTTTGTCATAATTAAAAGTGAAAGTGACTTGTGTGAAAATACACTCTTGGAAAAAGAATTAGGTAAACCCTTTCAGAGGTTTCCAATTCACTCAAGATTTGTTGAAACATTCACACTCAAGATTTATTGTTGCAACAGTGTGTATGGAGTACATGAAATGACTAAATTTACAGGTTGGTAGCCGAAGTGGTACTGAGGTCTCAGATATCGGCCCATGCTGAAATTTCCGTTTCAGTATGTGGTGCAGCCTCCAAATGTGTCAATGCGGATACTGACTCTGGCATCCATTCCATCATACAGATGGTGAATATTGTACAGGAATACACTATGCTACACCTGCCAGACCTGTTCTTGCAGTTTTGTAAGAGCTGTTGTGACAAGAAATGACTCGTGCCATTCGTCAACCATCATCTCCAGCTCGGGCTCCATTGGGGACAAGTGTGGAGAAAGTGCTGGCCCAAGAATTTTCTTCAGGTCTTGCAGAGCATGTTGAGTTCCATGGGCACTGTTTGGGCTAGCGTTATCCTGTTTGAACAACACATTATTGTCATGGTGCAAGAATGGCAAAAAAAAACTGGGCTAACAACATTCTGCCCATACAGATCAATGGTTCACATCACTTTCATAAATGCAAAGATAAACGAGAGTTGTAGCTTATCGCAACCCCAAACGTAAGGACTGTGGTGGGACCAGTGTTCCTCGAATGAAATAAGTTTATGAGACATCGCTCACCAGGTCTGTCATACATGCAAATGAGCATCACTTGCTTGCAGGCAGAATCTGCTTTCATCATTGAAGTCTATGACACACCATGCTTTCATCCAAATGATCCTCTGATAGCATGAACAGTGCAAATCGATGCTGTGCCGTGGTTGGGAGATAGGCTAGCCCGACTGCTAATAACCAATTTTCAACAGTTCATGTTGGCACATGTGGGCTCACAAGACCTCTTATCTGTGTGTGGTAGCTCTATGAACTGCCACTGGAGCCCTTACCATATGTCTGTCTATACAGTTGTCTGTGCGGTGTGTAGGTCCAGGATCTCTTTCATGTGAGTGACACACTGAGGGAGGTGGTGAAGTGGTTAGCATACTGGACTTACATTTGGGAGATAAGGAGATAATGGTTCAAACCTGCGTCCAGCTATCCTGATTTAGGTTTTCCATGATTCACTTCAGGCAAATGCTGTGATGGTTCCTTTGAAAGGGTATGGCTAATTTTCTTCCCCATTCTTGCATAATCCAGTAGGGCCAATGACCTCATTGTTTTGTCCCTTCCCCCAAATCAACCAACCGAGCAATGGGTGTGACAATACTCACATGACCACTGATAAGAGTGTCATTAGACAACTGAAACAACACATCTAGTCAGTCTCCTCTCTATGACATGCAACACACAAAGGCTCTGTAGTCAGATGTGCTTGACAAGTAAACGTGCTGCACTTCATACAAACTTTTATCGTGGAGTTGCCTTTTTTTTCCTTCCACACACATGTAACACCCATTCTTCTTCATCTCTGATGGCTCTGGTGTGTCAATGACAGCTTCTGAAGGGAATTTCTTTCTTAGGTTGGAAATCATCTCAATGAGGACTGATACCTGAATTTCTATTCTTCAAGTGTTCATTTGCCAATGGAAATTCTTCAGATAAATACATTGAATTATGACATTTCCTTTTGGTTGCGAAAGTGAATACAAAATTTGGCAATTTGGCCCAGTTATGTTCAGCATAAGTGCAAAATGGCTAAGCAGGGATGGCTAGAGGACAAATGTAAGGATGTAGAGGTTTATCTCACTTGGGGTAAGATAGATACTGCCTACAGGAAAATTAAAGAGACCTTTGGAGGAAAAAGAACCACTTGTATGAATATCAAGAGCTCAGATGGAAACCCAGTTCTAAGCAAAGTAGGGAAAGCAGAAGGCTGGATGGAGTATATTGAGGGTCTATACAAGGACAATGTACTTGAGGACAATATTATTGAAATGCAATAGCATGTAGATGAAGATGAAATGGGAGATAAGATACTGCGTGAGGAGTTTGACAGAGCACTGAAAGACCTGAGTTGAAACAAGGCCCTGGGAGTAGATAACATTCCATTAGAACTACTGACAGCCTTGGGAGAGCCAGTCCTGACAAAACTCTACTATCTGGTGAGCAAGATGTATAAGACAGCCGAAATACCCTCAGACTTCAAGAAGAATAAATAAATTCCAGTCCCAAAGAAAGCATGTGCTGGCAGATGTGAAAATTACCAAACAATCAGTTTAAAATGTCATGGATGCAAAATACTAACGCGAATTCTTTACAGACTAATGGAAAAACTGGTAGAAGCTAACATCAGGGAAGATCAGATTGGATTCCACAGAAATATTGGAACACGTGAGGCAATACTGTCCCTACGACTTACCTTACAAGAAAGATTAAGGAAAGGCAAACCTATGTTTCTAGCATTTGTAGACTTAGAGAAAGCTTTTGACAATGTTAATTGTAATACTCTCTTTCATATTCTGAAGGTGGCAGGGGTAAAATACAGGGAGCGAAAGGCTACTTACAATTTGTACAGAAACCAGATGGCAGTTATAAGAGTCGAGGGACTTAAAGGGGAAGCAGTGGTTGGGAATGGATTGAGACAGGGTTGTTGCCTCTTCCCAATGTTATTCATTCTGTATATTGAGCAAGCAGTGAAGGAAACAAAAGAAAAATTCGGAGTAGGTATTAAAATCCAAGGAGAAAAAATAAAAACTTTGAGGTTCACCGATGATGTTGTAATTCTGTCAGGGACAGCAAAGGACTTGGAAGAGCAGTTGAACGGAATGGACAGTGGTTTGAAAGGAGGATATAAGATGAACATCAACAAAAGCAAAATGAGGATAATGGAATGTAGTGGAATCGGGTGATGCTGAGCAAATTAGGTTAGCTATTTGGGGAGCAAAATAACTGATGATGGTCAAAGTAGAGAGGATATAATATGTAGACTGGCAATGGCAAGGAAAGTGTTTCTGAAGAAGAGAAATTTGTTAACATTGAGTGTCAGGAAGTCGTTTCTGAAAGTATTTTTATGGAGTGTAGCCATGTATGGAAGTGAAACATGGACAATAAATAGTTTGGACAAGAAGAGAATAGAAGCTTTCGAAATGTGGTGCTACAGAAGAATGCTGAAGATTAGATGGGTAGATCACATAACTAATGAGGAGGTACGGAGTAGAATAGGGGAGAAGAGGAGTTTGTGGCACAACTTGACAAGAAAAAGGGAAACTAACACCATAGGCCAACTCCTAAATTTGGAAACAGCATAACCTATAATCATTTTATCCACAGTATCCATTCCTCCTTCAGTGTGATTGTAATTTAATAGTGATACCTGGATTTCCTGTTTCAGGGTTGATATCATGCATTGTGGACACGAGTATCAGTGAACAATTACTTTTTGTTGGGTACAAGACAAGAGATTTATTAGCTTGGAAGCCAAGTTTTGAAACTCCACAGGTTGATCTCTTAGATGTGAAATTCAGGAGGGATCTCTCTTTCCTTCTTGTGAAGAGTGCCTAGGATGGTCAATTTTTTTCTCTAACATGTCTTCCACTACTGGCAGCTTGTGTACATTTCATCGATTGTCACATAATCAGCAGGATTATATGATCACTTCAGGTTGATTGCAAAGGAATGTGGACACTTTCTGACAGTGGTTATGCTGTCAAGTTTTTCCTTTCATTTTGAGTGGAAATATTAGCAAACCTCATACAATGCATTACAAGCAGAAATCTGTTGTAGCTCATTAAGGCCGCATATTCAGTGGCTCAGTCTTAGAGTTAAAAATGACAGAGCAAGTGCTTGAGTGTCAGTCACCTCTGATCTCTCTGAAGATGGCTGGATGGTTTTCAGCCAAAATATTAGAAGAAGAAGAAGAAGAAGAAGAAGAAGAAGAATTTATGTGGGTGAATGCCAAAAATTTAATGGAACAGTCTTTACACCATGACAATTTGAAGAACCGTGGACACCAGCTTGTCACAGATTGGGTATTTAGTTCTGCTTTGAATGGTGTTACTTCTTGCCCCTGGGTTATGCTTACTAGTGTTAGTGACTAGAGCATTCTTCCTTGCAAATGCTAAAAATGCAACAGTAGCTACACAAATGTGTTCACATGGTATTAGTAGGATCTACATAGAATAAATATTAGCAGAAATGAATGTACTGGGATCATCCTTCACTCCAATGAAACTTTTGAAGCAAATAAAACTGTCTAGATCATTAAAAATACGGTCTTTGTTCATTGTCTTCATGAGATATCTGCAATAACGATTAAAGGAACATAAAGAGTGATAGATGCTTGTTAACGACATTGAGCTCAAAAAATTTAAAAAGTAAAAATTATATTAAAGGTTCACTCACAAAGAAACTTCGAACTTGTGAAGCAAAATTCAGTGTCAATATTGAAATCTATGTCTAATCAGCACGTCACTTAATAACTGGTTGAAAGTTAATACAAAGATTTGAGTTCTAGCTTACAGGCAGCACTGATGTGGGAAACATTGCCTTCAAGTTTCACTTTTTTATTATTGTATTTTTCCTTCTTCTAGTTATAATTATTAAAAAGCAGAAATAAGTTAAATTACAAATATACACATTCAAATTATAAAACAGGATTAAATTCAGTAAAATTTCTTACTAATGGGACAACTTTTTAGATATGACATGTAGTCCATGTGCAGTGGACCCAAACTTACCAAGTAATCACTGAATCTGTTAATATTATCTACACATCAGGCACATGAAATGTCAGTATTTAATAATAATAATAATAATAATAAATAGAAGTAGTATTGTTACAATTAGGCTTGTATAATGGATAGAAAAACTGTGCCTTGTGAACTAAAGCTTACCAAAGAATACACTAAAAGATGTAGACTTGTAAAATATATTATTTTCTTAATAGAAAAAAGAACCTCACTATTAAATTCAAATATTTTGAAGGCCACTCTATCTTGTGGAAGAACCAGCAACTCACTTCCCGGTGTTGGTCATTTACTGTGCAACCAGCAGTGAATCTGCCAGACCAGCAGATCTGAGGTCAGGTGTGGCCCAGTCAGCAGCAGGAGAGCATGCCACAGTTGGCATACATTACACCAGCAATTCTGGAAAAATGTCAAAAAACCATTTAGGCCTAAATTAATTTTGTTTCGTTAAGATTGTGGACCTGTGTTTTTTTGTGGTTCAAAATTTCTAGGTTCTCCCTTTGGGGCTCTACACCACACTTCCATGCTTTCATTTAGGTGACATAACTTATGCTTCTCCATTAGAAGTGCATTGTATATGCACTTCCTTTTCTATCATAGGATTACTCCCTAAAACTTGTCATGGATCTGCTCCTCATTTGTCCTATATAAAACTTGTCTCAGCCGTTTCAGTTTATTTTGTATACTCCTGAATTGCAGTATTTGTCTGGCTTTATTTCCATTTTTGTGGAATAACCTATTTCCCATGGTAATATCATCTACCAAACGCTTTGGGGACATTTTTGTGTAGATATTACAGTGCGGGATTGCACACAATCTACAGAATTCTAGCCTTAATCAAATTTATGCTGCTGTGATGTTTGACATTCCTAACAGAGAATCATCCCACCCCAGAAACATATCGATCATTATAAGCAAGTATCCTGGTTACAATATGATGTGTGATTTAAATATTATGTAATCACAGGAGATGGGGTCAAAAGTTCTCTCTGTTTCCGGAACACTAATGTAGTGCTTTATTGCTGATACTTTGCCATGAGGATGCCATCTGCTGAGTGCAGGAATTAGTGGATCGTGGAATGCTCGGTGCAGAATCCACAGAATCCAGACTGTTCTGGGACTAGGGTATTGTAGTCTGTAATGAATTACTGGATCAACTGTATTTCAGTATGTTCAAGAATTCTGAATGAGAAAATAAGGAATGAGATTGGACTAGAACTTATGGGAAGAAGCAGATTGGGGTTTATGGATGGTGATGGCCTCAGGTGACTTAACCTCAGAGGAAACAGGATATGGTGGCCGAGCAATTCTAGGCGCTTCAGTCTGGAACTGCGCACCTGCTACAGTCACAGGTTGGAATCCTGCCTCGAGCATGGATGTGTCTGATGTCCTTAGATTAGTTAGGTTTAGGTAGTTCTATGTTCTAGGGGACTGATGACCTCAGATGTTGAGTCCCATAGTGCACAGAGCCATTTAAATTTGAATTTGAAACAGGACAAGTGAAGGTAGTGGTTGTATACTCCGGTAAGTAGTAACAACAGAATATGCTTTGCTCATGTAAATCATTTCTGATGCAAACCTCAAGTTGCTTAGCATTATCTGGTCGACGGTGTTGCAGAAGTGCTTCCACTCCATCCTGTTCCTACGAGATCCCTAATCTGTGGGTGCAGGTCCCTGGCACCAGTTTCAGAAGAGCAAGCATACATGTGAGAGATGAACATTTAAACTCGATAGCAGAGTCGGTCATTGGGGGTTTTTACTCATATGCAGTATTTTCTCCATGTATTGCCTTACCATGTTATTACATTTCTCTGAGTTCATAATGCAAGTTCATTTAAGCACACTCCCAGCATCATCTTCAACACTGGTTAGGTCTGGATAGTTAGATTAGGTACATAATGCATCTGTTGAGTTAATGTTTGTGTGTTTCTGTTAATATTTTGAGAGAAACTGTGTTCCTCCCTAAACATGGCTAGGTGTACATCTGATATGTATTTAGAATTTTCCTGCTGGAGCAATTGTATTTGGTCTCTCCATGTATTTAGCATTATCCTCCTGTTCAGTTAAGTTTTGTACAGGATGTATCATAAGGAGAAGTGAATGGTGAGCAAGAGTGAAAATATATGGTCTTGCCACTGCCTCTAATGGAATACTGTCTGGCTTAGTGAAAATTTCCATCAAATGCAAACTTTCCTCATTTAATTGTGCTAAGATTTCATCCATGGGGTATTTGAACAGGAAGTTCAATACTACTTCATGACATTATTTGGCAATATCTGTTTTACACAATTACCTGTTAAAGGAAATGTACATGTGTTGGTCATGGATAATATTTGAGCCTAATTAGGTAATTTAAAAGTTTATCTTCAGGAATTTTATACTACTTAGTACAAATATATTTGACTTAAATCAGTGGCCATTCGCAGCTACTTCTACAGTTACATCACTAATGACTAATTTACTTGCTCGTGTTTGCAGGAATGTTTTCCTTTTTATTGCCACACACATTCGTTATGTGTGAGGCGGAACTAAGGACCTCGTGGGAAAAGGGTGACCCGGTTGAGTCACGCAGTTTGACACTCAGTCTAATAATGCGGTGTGGCCATTAATTGCAGCGTTGATCACGTGGGCTCACATGAGGATCAATGAACTATACTTGATGGGATGTATCTGTAACTTAGGTGGTTAGAAAGTTAGTAGACAGGAATACAATTAAATACTTAGCTTTAATTCAGCATCAGCGGTGAACGTTGATCTTGACTTTGTACAATAATATTTAGAGTGCAGTTATAGACTGAATAATTCTTAACAATTCTGATTGCTTCACGCATATAGATCAATTTTCAATGTGTAAACTGTAAGTGGCACCCGGCTAGGTCATAGCTACTGACTTAGCTGAAGGCTGTGCTAACTAGCGTATCTCTGCAAATGAGATCTCTAATAGGAATGGTTCACTTGTTACAGCTTCAAAGTTGGCTGTAGAACTGGCCAGTGAGCTAGCCTGTCTCTTAAGACCAGCTGAGTGGCGGCACTTTTTCTGCTAGCATTGAGAGTGGCAACTCGCGGGTCCAATGTGTACTGACAGACTGCGGCCGATTTGAAACCTACAACCTAGCAAGTTTGGTGCCTTGTGGTGTCACCACAACATTCATCTGTCATTTTTCACTACTTTCACCCTGCATATTTCTGTTAACGTTATAAGAGCAACTGCATTGTTCTCTCCACATGTTTGGGTGTAAGACATTAGTTTGGTTGTTACTTTTCCATTCGCTGCTACATACCATTCTCTTCTTAAACTAATAGGTCGAGATCAACTCTCCAGTTTTTACTCATTGTGGTTTTTTCACTTCTTCTCCCTTATTTACAGTTACAAATTTTCTTCATTGGATATTTAGGCAGAATCCAATTCCTTGAAATAGTTCTTTTGTCTTGTTATGCTTGGTTGCTATTGAAACACTTGATAGATTTTCTCTTGTTTTTGTATCAAAATTCCTTTTTTCCTTTGGTCGTTTCACACTGGTCACTACATTCTAATGTTTTTGACCACAAGAATGTGTGAAGTTGGATTGCAACCTTCTCACTTCTTTTACATGCATGGACTTACTTGGCATGCTTAGCTGATCTTCTTGTCTGGATAGCTGGCTCTATGTCAGTCTCCAAAAACTTCTTCTCCAAAGAATGATGGTAGTTAAAGGAATATATACAGGGTGATCCAACTGAAGTTTTGGATGAGATTATCTTGAAAACTATACATTGAGTAAAAGTAGTGGGTAAGAAGAGTTCATACGCTCAAAGGGGGACATCAAATGATACTAGACTTAACCTCCATCCCCTGCCCCATTGAGTGGGGCAGGGGGCAACTTTTAAATATTAAACAGAAACATCCATTTTTTATTCCAGATTTGAATTCTTCATAAAAAAGTAATCAAGTTTTGTCTGAATCAGTTTTTTAAACCATTGACAGATGGTACTGAAATAGAGAAAAAAGTAAAATTGGGGAAGAACTCTGATTTATCTAGAATCATCCAAGAAAGATGCGTAAAATCACTAAAGAATGTGTGCCAAATGTTTTGTTATGCCAAATTAACCTATTTTTGTACAAAACGTACTGTATCCTACTTTTAGCATTACCCAGGAACGACAACATGGATGTAGTGGAATGATGTTCCCATGGGTTGCTTCATTAGTGAGAGTCCCCTTGCCTCTCACATTTTGGGGTGCTTCATTAGTGTGAATCCCCTTACCTCTCACAATTTGGGGTGCTTAATTAATGAAATTAGCCACAAAGAAATTGTTGAAAATTACCCCATTTGCTTGAATGCATAAAGTCAATTGTCTGCAAAAGTTGTACACAGTTTTGAGCAGCACATCCTGTGGTATGGCTGCACATGCTCTTTGAATGCGTTGCTCCATATCGTTTCAGGTTGTGGGCTGTCTTTCACAGACAATAATTTTTAAATAACCCCACAAGAAAAAATCAGGAGATGTTAGGTCTGGTGAACATGGAGGTCACTGAATTGGTCCGCTGCGTCCTATCCACTTACCAGGGTACTGTAAATTTAAAATGTTACACCCATTTTTAGCATAATGGGGAGCTGCTTTGTCCTGTTGGAACCACATTCACTGCCTAGTTTCTAAATCAACATCTTCCATTAGCTCCAACAAATCATTGTAGAGAAGTTGTAAATAAGATTCCCTAGTGACATTTCAGCCAAAAAATATGGTCCTATCAAGTAAACCATTTAAAGTTTCACACCAGACCATTAACCACCATCTGTGTTGATTGTCAATATTGGTCCTCTGTCAAACCACACTGGCACAGACCCATTGACAATCATGATGATTTAATTTTCCATTATCTAAAAAAATCATTGTCACCTCTTGTGATTTCCAAGGCCCATTGGCAGAAATGCACATGTATTTGCATATCTTTCAGCATTAATGCCTGTGTCAGTGTGATATGATAAGCATGATATTTATGTGCCTTCAAAATCCTCAAAACAGTCGATTTCGGTATTCCAGTTTGTCTCTGAATCGCATGACTACTAATTTCAGGATCAAGTTCAACACAGGCGAGAATGGTATGGGCAACAGCGTAATTTTCATTGTATTCACAATGACAAGTTGGATGGTGCACATATTCATTATTCGAAACTGCTCTCAACAAGCTTGAAATGTTTTTGCTTGGATGTCGTTTGTTTGGGAAACAATCGGCATACAATTGTGCAGCTGCATCATAATTGTTATGACATTCATCTAAAATTAACATCATATCAACAGTCTCTGAAGGAGGATAGTGAGCCATGTTTTGCTAAAGAATAATTTACTTTAGTCAGTTGATGTTTACGGTTCACAATCGGAAAGTGAAGTGACGTCAGATCACAATGAACCGACCTTTATACTGAGCAATAGTTCGCAGTTTGGTGATGGTAGCACCACAGTCGGGTGAGTAATGGTGTTGTGAAGAGTTCCCTAACGAAACTTTAATACCATTCCCCTTCTTCTATCAAAAATTTTTTTTGTAAAAAAAAAAAAAGAAAAAGAAAAAAGAAAAGCTTGATGCATCTTTATCTAATCATTCTAAATAAATTGGAGTTCTTTCCCAATTTTAAAGTTTCTTGATTCCAGTGCCATCTGTCAGTGGTTTAAAAAAATGTATCAGATGAAACTTGATTACTTTTTTATTGAGAATACGAATCTGCAATAAAAAATTGTGTTTCCATTTAAGATTTAAAAGTTGCCCTTCACGCAAGGGGGTGGGGGATGGGGGTCACATGTAGTATTATTTGATGGCCCCCTTTGAGCTTATGAACTCATCTTACCCACTATTTTTACTCAACGTATAGTTTTCGAGATAATCTCATCCCAAACTTCAGACGGACAGTTCAACTTTCATAAAGAAAAAAATAATCAGTTCACACATAAACATTAGACTTCTTGTAAGTCATCCATATCATCTCACATTAGACACAAATTAAGATACATTTACCACATAGTTGATTCAACAGCCACCGAAACAGTGAACAAGTCTTGCCTCTAGTACATCTGTGTTAAAAGTTGCTAAAAATCTTTTTTCAACTCATCTGTTTATTTCATCACTACAATAAAGTTACGAAACAGCTCAGAACAACACATAAGTTTCTTGGGGCTGGTGTGTTCTTTCATTACAATTTCCTTGACATGACCGACAAGTGCTGTTGGTTCCATTTGACTGCCATGTCTACGGTCTTCTCACTACACACTTTAGACCTGCACACACAGACAGGTGACACACAGTAGATAGGCTCTCTCACACTTATATTTAAAATATCATGTATTCGAGAAGGTAGAAGGCCGAGTGGTTCTAGAAATTACGCGGAAATTCTCTAAACACTATTGGTGATATTAATGTAAAGTGCCTCATTCCACATCATTAGGAAACTAAGTAATTGCAGTTGATGTTGCTCTGCACTTGACAATTTAGAATTCAGCATTTTTCACTCTGTTACTGACTCCCCACTGCTCAATTTTGTGGCAAGATTTTGAAATTCTGTCCATTTTCACTTTCTCACTGTGCTCCTTTGTTTTTGCATGTTAAATTAAATCTTTCTTGTGCACATTGAGACCAGTATGAAGTACCCACAGAACAGTGACCCCCCCCCTCCCCCCTCCCCGCTTGCAAATCTTATGGGTACCCCCACGTTGGCAACATTGATGAAAAGTGGTGGTAGAAAATAACCAGTGACTTTAATTGAGTTAGTGTTATATTTCAACAACTTTGTGCGGTTGTTAGTTTGCCCAGTTTTTCACCCTTTTATTTAAGGGACTTCATCATTTTTATGCGCATTTGGTGCACCTGTTTGAGTGGTGTTACAAATGTGAGAGAGAAGAAATTTAATTACCTTCAAAAGAAATATAGTGTTCCCATAGAAATTGTCAACTTGTGGTTTATGGAACACAAGAGCCCACACAATACTTGTCAATTTTGGAGTTCTTAAAAAATTTCAGGATAATATTTTCTAAAACTGTAAAAAAAAATGTTTTCCTGTGATTCTCTTCACTTCATTAAATCTCTGAGCAATTTTGAGACTTGCTGCTAGATCAAATTCTGATTTCAGAAACTTGTTCATATCGATTAGCACTGGATGACTGTCAAGGTGTTTAATGTGTTAACAAATTATTTAGCAAAGTTTCTGGAAAATGTGGGTTCAAATCCCCCTCAGCTTTAATTGGAAAATAATCTGCCACTTTTCAAAGCTTTCAGGTGCTCATGAGGTGGGCTGCTTAATACATCATACATGTCTGCACCTCATCTCAGAATGAAAATTAAATGGAAGACAATTTATCACTATTTTCCTCTATGATCCCTTCTTCCCTTGAATTTTGTAATTCATGTCTTCCGACAACAATAAAGACACCATTGTAAAATTGTTTCCATAAATCAGCAAACTGACAATACAATTTTAGCTTGTTACAACAATATTACATAATTCAAGACGTAAAGACTCTACAGTAGTACCTGTTGGCTGTAATACAACATTTTTAGAGACAGCTCTCAAATCATACTAAAAATGTTCTGAAAGCTAATACAAATTTTTGAGTTTTTGGATATTTGCTATATTTAAACAAAAAATAAGCATGCAGATTTAAATACTATACGTGGTGATCTCCAATGTCATCTGACATGAGCAATGAAAATTTTTCGCTGCCAGCAAAACTCAATCAGTGGCTACACTGCAACTAAGTTGTATGTTTTTACTCCAGGGGGCAAGCATTTAAAATATAAAGTTTAACCTATGCAATGTGGTTGGTTTCTTGGAAATTTAAATGTTCACTGTGACCTACCCTTTGGGATTACCTCATCTTCCCCTATATGAATAAAAGAATGCTTGCGCTGGGGAGGAAAAGTACCGTTAGTCACAAGGAGTGAGAAATTATGTAAACTGTAGTGCAGGAGTGGGCAAGAAACCTGCTTGTGTGAGGTACACCTGCACTTGAGCAGGCACCTGAGTGTGGCGTGCATACAGGGGTGCCAGGCAGCTGCTTTCTTCCTCCCCTCCCCCCCCCCCCCCCCATATTCTTCCCTGCCTTCTCCATGGTGTCTTTTATTTCCTAGCTGCATATCACTTGAGATCCAGCTTATTTAAGTACTGCAAGTCGACTTTGCAATGAAATTAATGTCAGAAACAAAATTTCTACATACAGACTAACTCCACAACAGTTATATAAATTTTCATCAACTACTTTGCTCTTAGCCACAATACATTAATTTTTATAACAGTAAAAAATCTGTCACAGAGTTATGTTGAGCCAAACATTGCCATTACTTTCACAGACTCATGATGAAGACAAGGAGGCTAATGCTGTGGAAAGTAGATCTATTAATTTCATTTGCAAATTGTGAGGAATGTCATCTACAGAAGTAGAAAAAGATCTCAAAGCAATTCGAAAGCTTGGGATAGATTTAGTATCTCCATAAACCACTTAAGTTCCTCTTTTATTGTACTAATTAGAGAAACATAGTCCTTGTCATTTTTTCATGGTCAGAAGATGGAATAGGTAGATGTGCTGCAGCCTTTGATGAAGGCTGTCTTTGCCACACTGCAGGCTTTCTTGTGACAGTGTCAATTACTCCTCACCAATCTCTAAATATGGTCCAGGGATTAATTTTTCACAGGGACGTCATCCTGTAAACTGATGAGGAACTCCCAGCTAATCTGGAGTGGTGTGGTGTTCATTTTATTCGACTTGTGGAGGAGGCTTGCAAAGACAACTGCACCAGTGTTGGCTCCCTTATTCTGCCTTCTGAGAGGGATACCCTCCCAGAGAAGATGTGACATGAAGCCATATGTCCCTCCATGTATGCGGTGCTTTCAGTGCTTGCATTTTGGGCACATGTCTTCTTCCTGCCATACAGGGGACCCTTTGTGTGGTGACTATGGCCATCCAGTCCATGAAGGAATCTCTTGTATTCCAACACCTGTGTGTGTCAGTTGAGCTGACCACCACTCCCTTAGCTTTCTGGATTGCCAGTTTACAAAAGAGAAAAGAAGATCCAAGAATACTTGTCCCTGAATCACCTGTCATATGCTGAGGCCCGCCGAAAGTATGAGAGACTCCACCCATTGCCACTGTCTTCAACTTTTGCCTCTGTTACTTCCTTTCCTCCTCCTCCCTTGTCCTTACCCCTTCTCCTTCCCGGTTTCCCCAAACCCCCCACCCCTTGCAGTTCCCACAGCCTCCCATCAGGGAGTGGCTCCCCCTGCCCAGTCAAAGAAGTGCCGAGTGCTCCATTCTTCAGCATCAGCTGGTGATTGGGCTCCCTTCTGGGATTCCTCTCCCCAGTGTCTCTCAGGCCAGAAGACTTTGACCACCACTCAGCCACGAAGTGCACCATTTGTGCACCCCAAGGTCACCCATTCTCTTTCAGTTCCAGATCTTGCAGAAACCTGTACACCCCCTGTGTCCTGCCCTTCTCCACCTCAGAAAAAGAAGAAGAAGAAACATAAATCCCAAGACAAGGCACCAACAGTGCCCCTGGAGGTGCCATCTTGCCTCTCGCAACATGAGTCTGACATCTTATTCATGGTTATCACCCCATCCTTGCAGGTGATGACTAGTGACTGACCTCCTCCCCAGCTTCTGCATGTCTACCTTGATAGTATCCCTTGCAATTCCACTGGATGATCATGTGGGAATAGTACATCACCTACCAGAAATGCAACATCTTGTCTCCTCCTATTCTGCATGATGTCTTGTTCTTCAAGAAAGACATTTCTGTGAGGGAGCGTGATCAACATTTCGTGGTTACCTGGTGTTCTGTTGGAACCATGCTGGCTCTGGGGTAGCATGTGGTGGGTTCTGCACATTGGTTCTCTCCGATCTCATTAGTGACTGCCAGATTTGTTTGCTCTCAAACCACTATCGCTTCCAAGTTGGTACATAGGGGATCCAATCACCATTTTCAACGTCTACCTCCATCCAGGTAGGCCAATTCCTTATGTCTACCTTAATCCAGCAACTCCAACCACCATTTCTCCTCCTTGGGGACTTCAGTGCCCACCATCCACTGTGGGGGAGTGTTACTTCAATGGGTAGGGGTATCCTAATTGACCAACTTATCACGGACCTCGATTTGTGTCTCCTCAATGATGGTTCCCCTACTGACTTCAATGCCACCCATGGCACCTTCTCTGCTATCAATCTCACGATCTCCTCCCTTGCCCTGGTGGCTTCCCTACATTGGTCATCCCATGATGACCTTTGTGATAGTGACCACTTTCTGGTGATTCTATGGTTCCTCTGCTGATACCAGGCAGACAGGCCCCCATGTTGTGCATTCCACTGGGCCAATTAGCCTTTATATATGTTTGCTGTGAACCCCCCTCTCAAATACCTTTGATGCAGTCGTGCAAGGTGTCCCTGCCACTATTTTCTGCTGACACTGCTGTTAAACCACATTTGACTCACTTGTGCTTTTCTGTCACAATGGCAAGACAGTATAGTTAGCCCTGTCCTTAAGCCCAGGAAAAACCCAGTGTCTCTAGTCAGACTAATTGGGTGGTAGCTGTCCAATGTACTTTGTAAACTGATCAAAAGGATGATCAGCTTCAGATTATGTTGGGTACTTGAATCTCAGGACCTTTTGACCTTGTATCAGTGTGGCTTTTGGACAGAGCGACCTCCGAATGGTCATTTATCCAGATTGGAATCAGCCATTTCACAGACTTTTACTCACCGCTGGCACCTTACTGCCATCTTCTTTGAACTATATAAGGCATATGACATGGCTTGGCGCCATCACATTTTAGTTACCCTCCATAACTGGGGCTACCATAGTCCCCTTCCAATTTTTATCCATAAGTTTTTATTTCACCAGCTCATCTGGCTTTTGGTTGGCATTTCACTTAGTGCCCCCCAGATTCAGTAGAATGGTATCCCACAGGGTTCTGTGCTAAGTGTCACACTGTTCCTCATTGCCATCAATGTGCTTGTGACCTCTGTTGGGCTTCTGGTTACACCGGCATTGTACATCGACAATTTTTGTATCTGGTGCAGCTTCCACTCGGCACCTTGGAGCTGGCGCTTAGCAGATGCTTCCATCCGATGGGCCTCTGCATGGGCCACCACCCGTGGCTTCCAGTTTTCTTCCTCCAAAATGTGCATTGTGCATTGTAGTCATAGACCCACATTACACCCCGATCCAGAACTTTATTAATGTAACCAGTTCCTTGATGTTATAGCACAGTCCCATTTCTTGGACCTTATTTCTGATAACAAGCTGGCATGGCTGCCCCACACTCACCACCTAAAGACTACATGCATGTGGAAGCTTAATGTTCTCCACCTCCTGGCCCACACATGTTGGGGTGCTGACCATTCCACTCTTCTCCATCTTTACCATAATCTAGTCTGGACATGAGCAGAGCATGGTAGTCAGGCTTATGGCTCAGCAGCTGCTTCCACTTTAACTCCTTGACCCTGTCAATCATTGTGTGGTGCATATGGCTATTGGTGCCTTTTGCACTAATCCTGTTGATAGTCTCCTCACAGAAGTGGGGAGTTCCCTTCTACACATCCAAAGGTGCCAAACCCTTTTTCTTACACAATCACAGTTTGCCAATTCCCTGACCATCGTCTGTAACCTGTGCTCTTCGTCAATGAGGGATGTCTCCCTCCTGTCTTCTACTGGCTTCAAACACCATCTATTTCTGAGATCATGTAGTGTGTTCACAGCAGGGCATCTAGCTATTCAGAGAGCCCTCCTTTCTTTCTCAGGCCTCTTTCCACAGTGTTTTAATTTGTTCAGACTCCATGAGCAGCCTGCAGGCTATTGATCAATGTTACTCTTGTCAGCATTTGGTCTCTACTATTCATGACCTTCTCTCTGACCTTGAGTGTGCTGCCTCTTAAGTTTTCTTTCTCTGGATCCTAAGTCATGTGGGCATCCCAGGTAGTGAACTGGCTGACTGATTAGAGAAGCAGATACTTACCCCCATTTCATTTCCCGATTCCAGCTGTGGATATGTGGATCTACATTAAATCTCTCTTTCCTCAAAAGAGGAATGCCCTCAGGAGTGCTACTGCTATGAGTAAAAAGCTCTGTACGATCAAGGAGTCTACTGCAGTACGGCTCTCTTCCTTCCACTCCTCTCAGAAGGAGTCCACTGTTTTATGCCCTTTACACATTGGTTGTACAAGGCTCACCCATTGTTTCCTCCTACATAATGACCCTTCCCCCACAATGTGGTTGTCGAACCAGACTGACTGTACTTAACACGAAGGGCCAAGAGATGGGGGGGACATTCCAACAATATGTGAGATACTGTCCTCCAGATTCCTTAAATGTAATATTAGCAGACGATCCATGGATGGTTGAACTGGTCCTCAGTTTCTTCCATGGAAGTGGTTTTTATTTCCAGATTTAAGGTTCTACTTTAGTCTTGGTGCTGGGGCAGGTTGGTTGTGGTTGGGACTTCTTTTACAGTCTTCTCGGTCTGTGACCCCACACAGTGCCCCCCCTCCTTCCCCTTTTCCCAGTTTTTTGGTTTGATCTTACCTTTTATGTTTTAATGTATGTGTTTGATAATCATTATTTTATAATTTGATTCCCCTAACTGGATCCGTCCACTTTTAGCAGGCCCTCTTTCTTCTGTGACTCACTTTGGAATCACAGACTGATGACCTTGCCGTTTGATTGATTGATAAACTGAGAGGGGTTATGGGACCAATGTATTAATCTGGTGGAGATGCCACAATAGAAAAGTACTAAAGAGTGGGTCACACTAGTGTTATGTACTCAGTTTACCCATGAAGAAGACTATTTTTTGAAAATTCTCCCAATAAAAAACTGACCCTTCATCTCAACACACTATACAACTCTGACACTATAAAGTTAAAATTTTTTATTTTTTGACAACTTTTATTTTAGTCATCAGTTTCTTCCGCCATTGGCTATCTCCTTATCTCCAAATGCCAAAATAAAGAAAAGAACAACTTACATTGAGACCTGAACAAGTGCAAATATTTTCACTAGGTCTACTGTAGAGTTCCTAAAATGGTACCAACATACACATGATTCATAATAATGGGAGGAATTTGGTGAATGGGTGCATTGTCAACTAAGCAGCTTTATGTATGAAATTCCCTGATTTCCAATATTCTGAGTGTGCTTTTGCTTCCCTACATTTTGCACTAGATGTGCAGGTGCTTTATTACTTTCACTGTTAGTGAATAACTGCTTGAAATGTTGTTACAATATTTGTCTATTATAGAATTTTTACAGTCGAATATTGCTTTATACTGGACATGCATATGTTGTGCAATGAGTAGAGAAGCAACAGTACACTTAGTTGTATGAATATAATTCCTTGATTGTGCATTTTCAGCTAAACATAAAAGCAGAAAACACCTGTTCACCAAACGCCACCCATAAATATAACCATATGCATTTAATACCAATTCACTAAGATTGAAAGTAGACCTAGGGAAAATATTTATACTTGTTTCTAGTTTTAATTTTGACTGGTTTCAGCCTGGAATGGCGATCTTAAGATGCTACATTAGAGGAGAGGAAAGTTGATATTATTTCATAAAGTGATTCTTTGAAACAAAAAAACAAATGTTAACAGTAAGTCGTGCCTCAAACAGATGTTTTGTTCAGAAACTCACAGTATTTTGACAAGTGCAGTGGGTAAACCTTCGTAAGACACAAACTAGAAGCGGTTTTGCATTGCAGGTGTCAGCAGGGGCCGTACTTTGCACCTGTGATGGTTTCCTGAGATGACTGAGACAGCAAGGTAGCACATCTGGAAGTAGTCAATGTCATCCCATACATTCTGTTGACATGGTGCACAGCAGTAGTCCCAGTTCAGTCTCTGCATATCTTTAGCATCCTACCAGCATGGTGTGTCGATGGCTGTTTGGCTATTCCTTTGCAAGGGTGGCCCATAATGGCTCTTCTGAGCACCCCCACCCTTTGCAAACAGAGCATTGACCAAGGTGCATTGTCAGATTGTCATGTGGCCAAACATAGTGAGAAACCCCACTTATGTGTAGTGGATTTGGTGCATCAGTTGAAACCTATCTTGGGCTGCCAATCCCCCAACTGGGTTGACCTCAAATGCCTCCAAGAACTGACAGATGTGCATCTTCATCTTGTTAAAAGCACAGGTGGCAGTTGCGCTCCTGCACCACCTATAATGGTTTGAAGTCGTGCCGCTGGCTTATCGCCCATCAGCCCACCTACCTAAGCGTGCTCCTCAGGGATTTCTCCGAACTGCAGTGTTGCCTCCATTGTGTGCACTGTGCCAGTGACTGGTGGGTGCATTCGTGTGGCTAACAGTTCACCACTGGAATGGAGGAACCTCTGCACCGTCCTACTGACAGCTTTGCTAACAGCTGGCAGTCGATCAGGTAGATTCTGCATACCGGGGTGTAATCTTAAGCCCCTTGAACTGTAGACAGACAATCTCTCTTGAGCATCAGCTGAACTCGTAGAAATTCTCCACATAACTGTACAGTTAAAATGCGCACTACACAATATTCCTTTCTGTTTTATAAAAAAGGAGAGGACAACATGTCTAATCTTGACATAGTTCTCACAACAATGGATCGCCCAGTGTTTTTTCAGTGTGGGATTTAGAAATAAGAAAGTAATTCTCAAGTAAGAGTACATCAAACAACAGAGTATCAAATAAACTCACTTCACCAGTGTCATGTGGCTCAAAATGAAACAAAGTATCCTGTAGTAATTTGAAATTTATTTACATGCAATTTGTGATAAGTGTTTAATATCTGACATAAGAACGATTATTTCTCTCACAAGAAGGGTTAAGGACAGCACAGGGCTAGTATTCATGTCATTTACATGTGTGTGTTTCACCACTAACCTATGCTTTTAACAAGATAAAGACTTAACAAGATCAAGTTTTCACTCTGCAATGGAGATTAATTTTGGTAATGGTTTCCCCATGATACTCTTTTTCTCAGGAGTGCTCATTCAGAAATTAATGCATGAGAATGTCTGAAGTTGTGGAAGTATACTGAGGTGCTGGAAAAAGAAAAGCTGTGAGGACAGGCTGTGAGTGATAACCAGAAAACACAGTTGCTATGATCTGTTCTCAAAAAAAAAAAAAGAAGAAGAAAAGAAAAGGCGCAGTTCTAGGTTTGGGTTCCATTATAACAAACAGTCTGAATCTGCCACCAAGTTCAGAAATAGCATGCACATTGCACTGTAGTGAAAATTTCATTCTGTAAATGTATGTAAATTAATCTATACATATATTGACATCTCTGCTTAGAAATTACACAATCACCATTTGCCAATTCCCTGACCATCCTGTGAATGGTGTCCTCTTTGCAAGTGAGGGCTGTCTCCCTGGTGGCAACCTCCCACAGGTGGGATTGCTGGTTGGCATGTGTCTCACTTCCCTGGGATGCCCACATGACTTGGGACCCAGAGAAAGATGATACTTAACCCCATTCCTTTTCATGATTTCAGCTGCAGATATTTGGATCTAGATCAAACCTCTTTGCCCGGAAGTGGAATGACATCTGGTGTGCTACTGCTCCTGGTAATAAACTCCGCAAGGGCAAGGAATCTGCTGCAGTTTGGCTCTTTTCCTTGCACTCCTCTAGAAAGGAATCAACTGTTTTATACCCTCTATGCAATGGTCATAGTAGGATTACCCATTGTGGGGGTGATTCATTACTTAGGAAGAAACAATGTTGTTGGGGAGTCAGACTGAATGTCCCCCCTGCGGGTCCGGGGATTAGTATAGGCCCGAGGTATTCCTGCCTGTCGTAAGAGGTGACTAAAAGGAGTCCATCCACCTCACGGGGGTAGTTAGCGCCTGCGTCCGGAGACGGACGGTTCCACGACCTATAATTGTGGTCTTTTTGGTTTTTCACTTCTCGTTTCTTCCTTCCTTTGGTTGGTTCCTTTCTTTGCTCTTCTCCACCTCACTGTCTTCCTTACTCTTTCCCTTGACTTGTTCTCCTTGCCTCCTCATTGTGCCTTCTTCTCCTTGCCTTCTCATTGCCTTCTTCTCCTTGCCTTCTCCTCCTTGCCTTCTCCTCCTTGCATTCTTCTCCTTGCCTTCTTCTCCTTGCATTCTCTGGTCTAGGCCTCGGCGTTTGAGACAGTCTGTCCTCTTTCTCCCTCTCTCTCTTCTTTTTCCTCTTCTTCCTTCCTCCCTGTGCATGCCTGAAGGCTGACCCACGCGTTCGCACGCGTAGCCGGTGACGGGGTAACGCGTAATTCCCCGCCCTGGGTAGACATGTAAGGCACGCATGTACCCCCTGGTAAAGGCCAGGCCCAGGGAGGGGTGATTGCCTGAGCTGATACCTTCTGACCATGCCGATTGGTCCCTCCGTCTGTTTCTCGGGAGGTGTGACCTGAGGTGTAAACATTCACCTAAGGCGGGATTGCCCTCTGAGGGGGTCCCCACAAGGAAGGAGCGCGCCATCGGAGACACTGGCAATCATGGGGGATTTCTCCGCAATGGATTCTACTCCATCTCCTTCGACTTCTGCCCAAAAACGGAAACGTGACCAGCCACCAGTGACAAAAGTACTACCGCCTGCCCCACAGTTCCTCGTTGTTTCTCGATCTGAGGACGGAAAGGATTTTTCTGCTGTCAACCCTTTCGTTATCCAGAAGAGCGTAGATGCCATAGCCGGATCTGTCAAATCTTGTACCAGGTTGCGTAACGGTACCTTATTACTAGAAACTGAGAGCACCTTTCAGGCACAAAAACTGCTTCGGGCAACACTCCTGTACACGTTCCCGGTCCGGGTGGAGGCTCACCGAACTTTGAATTCGTCTCATAGTGTGGTGTATACTAGATCCCTCGACGGATTGACTGATGAGGAGATTCAATCTTTCCTCGCTGAGCAGGGCGTGACGGCTGTCCATAGGGTCATGAAAAAGGTCAACAATGACCTTGTACCGACCCGGACACTTTTCTTGACTTTTGATAGTGTTAAGCTGCCATCGCGCATCAAGCCGGGCTACGAGGTTATTTCTGTTCGCCCCTATGTCCCGACACCTACGCGCTGCTACCAGTGACAGCGTTTCAATAACACTCGACAGTCTTGTTCCAATGCGGCTAAATGTGTCACTTGTGGCAGGGATGCCCATGAGGGTGACTGTCCACCTCCGTCTCCTCGTTGTGTGAACTGTCAGGGTGACCATGCCGCATCCTCCCGCGACTGCCCTGTCTATAAGGAAGAACGCTGTATCCAAGAAATTCGGGTCAAAGAAAAAGTGTCCACCTCTGCTGCTCGCAAGCTATTGGCTAGTAGGAAGCCCACGCTGCTCCCAGTGGGGAAATACGGTACTGTCCTCGCCTCTCCTCGGACTACCAGGGAGGTGGCAACCCAGACATGCGATCTGAACTTCAGCACCACGGTCGTCCATTCGGCCAGTGCTAAGATCGCGCGGTCGACGTCACTTCTTCCTCCCATCACCCCTCAGACACCAGCCCCTTCATCAGCTTCTGCTAAGACGAAGACCCCGAAGTCAGATGCACGGGCCTTCAAGAAGGAACCATCCCGTGCAGACTTCCTACGTCCCTCGACCTCCCAGCCTTCGACCGGTACCTCCACCAAACGACCTTCCAAGAAGGCTCATAGGAAGCACAGTTCTCCTTCTCCGCCACGGCGCATTTTTCTCCTGCGCCATCCAGCGGGTTCCGCCCCAGGCCGTCATCCGTTTCGCCTGGCCGCACTTTGGTAGCTGAACATCTGGCAGTTCACTGGCGGCAGAAGCTTCCCCTCCCGGCCATGTTGCCGAGATGGCGGATGAACTTATAGACCCAATGGACGATGACTGTCCGCCTACTGATAGCGGTTTCAGTGCTCGCTCGAAGTCAGGCCCTCAGCGGCCTTCGAGGTGACCCCTTCTTTCCTCTTCCTTTTCTTCTTACGATGGCACTTATTCACTGGAATATTCGCAGCATTCGCTCCAACCGAGAGGACTTGAAGTTGCTGCTCCGCTTGCACCGTCCGCTCGTCGTAGCCCTCCAGGAAACGAAGCTACACCCATGCGATCAAATTGCCTTGGCACACAACACCTCTGTGCGTTTTGACCTACCCCCTGTGGTAGGTATCCCGGCTCATGGAGGGGTTATTTTGCTGGTCCAGGATGATATTTACTACAATCCCATCCCGTTGCACACCGGCCTGCAGGCAGTTGCCATCCGCATTACTCTCCCCACTTTTATATTTTCCGTTTGTTCTGTTTACACTCCATCGTCGTCTGCCGTTACCAGGGCAGACATGATGCAACTTATTGCTCAGCTACCTGCACCATTTTTGTTAACTGGAGACTTCAATGCCCACCATCCCCTTTGGGGCTCTCCAGCATCCTGCCCGAGGGGCTCCCTGTTAGCAGACCTTTTCAACCAGCTCAATCTTGTCTGCCTCAATACTGGCGCCCCTACTTTTCTTTCGGACACATCTCACACCTATTCCCATTTAGTCCTCTCTATATGTACTCCCCAACTTGCACGCCGGTTTGAGTGGTATGCACTTTCTGATACATATTCGAGCGACCACTTCCCGTGTGTTATCCATCTCCTGCAGCATACCCCCTCTCTGTGCTCATCTAGTTGGACCATCTCCAAAGCAGACTGGGGGCTCTTCTCTTCCAGGGCGACCTTCCAGGATCACACCTTCACAAGCTGCGATAGTCAGGTCGCACACCTCACGGAAGTCATTCTCACTGCTGCTGAATATTCCATCCCTCACACTACTTCTTCTCCACGTCGCGTACCGGTCCCCTGGTGGACCGCAGCATGTAGAGGCACTTTATGTGCTCATCGACGTGCTTTACGCACCTTTAAACGCCACCCTACAATGGCGAATTGTATCAATTATAAACGATTACATGCACAGTGTCGTCGTATTATTAAAGAAAGCAAGAAAGCCAGCAGGGCTGCTTTTACAAGCACCTTGAACAGTTTTACTCCTTCTTCTGTTGTCTGGGATAGCCTGTGCTGGCTATCTGGCACTAAGGTCCACTCACCAGTTTCTGGCTTGACGGTCGCGAATGATGTCCTTGTGGCCCCTGAGGATGTCTCCAATGCCTTCGGCCGCTTTTTCACAGAGGTTTTGAGCTCCACTCATTACCACCCTGCCTTCCTCCCCCTAAAACAGGCAGAGGAGGCTAGGCCACCTAACTTCTGCTCCTCGAATCGTGAAAGTTATAATGCCCCATTCACCATGCGGGAACTCGAAAATGCTCTTGCCCGGTCATGGTCCTCCACTCCAGGGCCAGATTCAATTCATATGCAGATGCTGAAGAACCTTTCTCCTGCGGGTAAAGGTTTCCTTCTTCGTACTTATAATCGCATCTGGATTGAGGGACATGTTCCCGCATGCTGGCACGAGTCTATTGTTGTACCGATTCCTAAGCCGGGGAAGGACAAGCACTTGCCTTCTAGTTATCGACCCATCTCGCTTACCAGCTGTGTCTGTAAGGTGATGGAGCGAATAGTTAACTCTTGTTTGGTTTGGCTCCTCGAATCTCGATGCCTACTTACCAATGTACAATGTGGATTTTTTAGGCGCTGCTATGCTGTTGACCATCTGGTTACCTTGTCGACCTTCATTATGAATAACTTCTTGCGGAAGCGCCCAACCACGGCTGTGTTCTTTGATTTGGAGAAGGCTTACGACACCTGTTGGAGGGCGGACATTCTCCGCACCATGCATACATGGGGCCTTCGCGGTTGCCTCCCTCTTTTTATTCGTTCCTTTTTAATGGATCGACGGTTCAGGGTACGTGTGGGTTCTGTCCTGTCAGACACTTTTGCCACGAGAATAGGGTGCCACAGGGCTCAGTTTTGAGCGTCACTCTCTTCGCCATAGCGATCAATCCAATAATGGATTGCCTCCCAGCTGATGTATCTGGCTCCCTTTTCGTGGACGATTTTACCATCTATTGCAGCACGCAGCGTACATGTTTCCTGGAGCGCTGTCTTCAGCGTTCTCTTGACCGTCTTTACTCCTGGAGTGTCGCCAGTGGCTTCCATTTTTCTGCCGAAAAGACTGTCTGTATTAACTACTGGCGCTACAAAGAGTTTCCCCCACCCTCCCTATGACTCGGTCCCGTTGCTCTCCCATTCGTGGAGACAACAAAATTTTTAGGTCTTACATTTGACAGGAAACTTAGCTGGTCTCCACATGTGTCATATTTGGCTGCCCGTTGTACCCGTTCTCTAAATGTCCTCCGTGTTCCTAGTGGTATGTCGTGGGGAGCGGATTGAACCATCCTACTTCGTCTATATCGGTCGATCGTCTGCTCCAAACTGGATTATGGGGGCTTCGTATACTTCGGGGTTTACGTCTTGCGATCGGAGCATTTTATACTACTCCCGTTGAGAGTCTTCATGTTGAAGCCAGTGAATTGCCACTCACCTACCAGCGCGATACACTGCTTTGTCGTATGCCTGTCGGCTACTGTCAATGCCTGACCACCCGTCTTATCGTACCTTTTTTGACGACTCTCTCGACCATCAATATGGGTTGTATGTCTCTGCCCTGCTACCCCCTGGAGTCCGCTTTCGTCGCCTCCTTCACCACCTTGATTTTTCACTCCCTGCAACCTTTAGAGTCAGTGACAGCCACACGCCACCATGGCTCCAGGCTCGGGTTCACGTTCACCTTGACCTCAGCTCGTTCCCAAAGGAGGCTACCCCCGGTTCGGTACACCACTCCCGTTTTCTCGAACTTCGTTCAAAGTTCATTAATATGACCTTCATTTACACAGATGGCTCTAAGACCAATGACGGAGTCGGGTGTTCTTTTATTGTTGGGGCGCTAAGTTTCAAATACCAGCCCCATGGCCATTGTTTGGTCTTCACAGCTGAACTCATTGCCCTCTACCAAGCTGTTCTTTACATCTGCTGCCACCGACATTCTGCTTATGTCATCTGCTCCAATTCCCTGCGGGCCATCCAGAGCCTCAGTGATCCGTATCCGGTTCACCCTTTCGTGTACCGGATCCAATGCTCTCTTCAGCAGCTGGTGGACGACGGTTCTCCGGTTAGCTTTATGTGGGTTCCTGGCCATGTCGGTATCCCTGGGAATGAAGCTGCAGATGCCGCGGCCAAGGCTGCAGTCCTCCAGCCTCGGACAGCTTCTTGTTGTGTCCCTTCATCAGATTGCAGCAGGGTCATTTGTCGGCGCATTTTATCGCTGTGGCATGCCGATTGGGCTGCACTTACGGAGAACAAGCTTCGGGCCTTGAAACCTCTTCCCGCGGCTTGGACGTCCTCCTCCTGCCCTTCTCGGTGGGAGGAGGTTGTTTTGGCTCAGTTACGAATCAGACACTGCTGATTCAGCCATCGCCATCTGCTGACGGCTGCGCCGGCACCGTTCTGCCCATGTGGGCAGTTGGTGACGGTCCACCACATTTTAACGTCCTGTCCCGATTTTAATACTCTGCGTCTTGATCTTGGCCTGCCATGTACTCTGGATGCCATTTTAGCAGATGACCCAGGAGCAGCTGCTCGCATTCTTTGTTTTATCAACTTGACAACCCTGTCCAAGGACATTTGATTATGCTGTTTCTTTTAATCCTATGGCTGTTACTACGTCCTATATAGTGTTGTCCCTTATAGTTGCTGTTTTAACCTTGTGCCTCGCGGTGCATTCCTAACTTAGTATGGGCGCTAATGACCATTGTAGTTGTGTGCCCTAAAACGACAAAAAAAAAAAAAAAAAGAAGAGGTGCAGTTCATATAATAGCCCGTCCATAGTAACTCTGAAGTAGGTCTATTCCAGTTTCTGTTGATCTGCCTCAGCCAGACAGAGATCATCCATCTGATAACAAGTTTCCTGTCATTTCTCTTTGTAGCTTCCTCAATCTAGCACCCATCCTCTTTTGTACATGTCTACAACACTCAAGTTTCTTTACCAAGGTATCACCATAAACATTGAACTCATTAATTTTATTGAAAGCTTTAGAGTCCCCATTGCCTAGGTACTTCATGTATATAACATTATAAATGGGAATCGACCTCAGAAATATTTTAAGAGCTCCACCACACTCCTCCATACCTCCTGTGTAACCATCATAATTCTTAGAACACTGATGTTCAATATGTCCTCCAGTGTTACCATGGCAGGTATGGCAGTACTTAGATAAGCACTCAACATCAACAACTTTTCCATTCTCTAGAGAAGTACCACTTGTCCTCTATGTTTTCATGTTCCATCAAATGCAACAACAATGCCCCTGGTTCCAATAATATTTACAGTTTCTTCTACTGCACATTTCATAGATGCTTTCGACACAACAGTCAAGGCACCTAAAAGTGTTTTATGTACTTGTTGTTCCTAGTGCGAGGAGGGGGAAGGTCCATCAAACTACAAAACACTTGATAGCCTTTTTCCCTTTTCGTATTGCACACATGCATACACCAACTTCAAAATCACATTGAATTACGCACAATGTTTGAAGTCATTTTCGAGATTTATTGCAGGATCTACACAGAAAAACTACTTTTGATGCTAAACCCTTCCTGCTAGTTTGTTGTTCAGTTATTTCCAGACAGCCTATACCATCACATTGCTTACATTTCACCACTTCCTTTATCAAAGCAGATAAGGTGCCCACATCAACAACAACAAATCCACTACAAACAGTGTCACCGTTAACACAAAAATTTGAATCAGCAGTAGGATTGGCGGGAGATGATACGTACGTTACTTTCAATAGTGTGGCTTCGTTTGCTTGTGAACTGGTTACCATGGAATTTCCTTTTATTGAATTTCTTGATGCATGGCATAGTTTGCATTTATTGCACACTAAATGATATATACTTCCACAAATATATGTAGTACTTGGGCAACAAACATTCAGTAACACATGAACAAATTGCTTCAGCAAAACAAAAGTAAATACTAGCAAAGATAATCATTTATGGACACTAGAAACCTGCACTGTTACAACATATACAATGTATCATCACTGGAAACAGAAAGTTATCAGTTCTTTTCGAAATAATACTGGTTTCTGCAACAGAAATAAAGTAGGCATGACTTCATACATTACTGTAACTTTGAAATTTGCTATATATTGGTAATTTTTCATTTTAAACCCTGTATATATATTGTATATATTGTGGAAAAATCGAAATTTTTTAAGTACCCTTTATCCTTAATGTGTTCACTTCAATTTTTTTAAAGCAGTGGCAATACGCAAATTGTTAACAGGAAATACTGAAAATGCATGGAGGTAGATTTCTGTAAAAGCTCCCGTCCTCCTCACCAAAATAGATGTTGCGACCATAATTCAGCATATTTGGACTTCCATGAAAGGCATTAAAATGTATTTATCAATCTATTTTTACCTCCCTCTATAAATCTTCTTTCACTTCAGTGACAGGTTTGCACTTGGTAGTGTTCGTTGTGACTTGTGACCCATTTCCAACAACTTCAGTTTCGGAGCAGCCCGTTTCCAAAACTTCATTTAGTTTACTGAATCACAACTTCTCATGTTATGCCTTGTGCCTGTGGAAATTCTGGCCATTGTTTTTGCACTCTGTCTCTGGCATATGTTGGAATTTTTGATTTTTAATCCCGTTGTTTTGCACAAAACCAAACTTTAAGAAAATGGTTTAAAATTCTTCACCTTTAGAGTAATTTTTGATTACACAAATGACACATATATGTGCATAACATTTCATGTGTCTAACACATGTGTATATTTTGCCCTATTTGGTTTAATGTCTCTGAAATAGATGTTTGAACTGTTTGAACCCAACCAAGGCATACATCCTGTGCCCTCTTTTGATTGTCATGAAAGTTCCATTATCTACAATTATTTGAGGTGCATTATCAATGTTAGTCTGTACTTCAGTTAATGCTGCATTAATCTCATGCAGTAGAAACTCTTTATTTATTCCATTTGATGCTTCATCGCAGTGAGTGAATTGCCGGTGGATTTCATCATCTCCAGTTCACACTAACACTCACCCACAACCTCTACTGACCTTTGCCACGTGCTCTTGCACATTGATGCTGTAAGGGATATTAGATTTGAAGATGCACAGGTACTTTTCCCTTCATTAGGTACAGTGGTACTTTGTAACGACGACACCACTTCCTAGCCACTTTACCCTTGCACGTAGCTGAAGACATACAAATAACGGAGATCATTTTTGGACAACCATGTTGATAACGTGCTTAAACAGTATCTTTCCTAGAATTTGGCCTTTGGTGCAACTAATGCTTCAGTGTTCAGTTGACGTGTTTTATTACTTGGTCCCACTTCTGTAGATCTTTGGCCCTGGTAAAGAGCTCTTGATGTGATGATGAGTCATTCGTTCCCTGACTGGTATGTACTTCTCATGTAGTTGGGAGATTAGCCACTTGTGATTCTTTTTTAGTGCCACTCAGGGATCACATGTAGGGTCCTTTGAGGTTGACATGTGTGCTTGTGACGCTGCATTGACCCCTGAAATAGTAACAAGTAACTGAAAAAAGGTTAATAAAAATATATTTTACGTTGGATAACTTGTTTATAAACATATTGTACAACATATTGATTCAAGGTAAAGTCAGGACATTTAGTTTTTAAAAGAGATTTACTATTCCATAAGAGTTTGAGCTCAGTGGCAAGGAGATCAAAAATGTTTACAGCAGCATACATAGTATCTCTCTGCAGCAGAGACAGTGTATGTAATTCTTTTTTTTTTAGTGCCACACCTGTGAATTTTTGAGTTCTGTCACCAAGGATCCAGTCTCCAGGAACACGATACATTAGAGAAAATCAGTGTTGAGAAGCAGTAGTCAGTTATCTCAGCTGGCTAAATTACTTGCAATGGGAGGTTGATGGACTCATTCTATATATGATTATTTTCACTGCTCAGTAGGGAGATGATAGTTTGATTAAGGAAGAGTTCCCCCAGGACATATTTCTATCACCTGATTATGTGCTGGTTATTCAGTGTCACTGAGTGTTTGTCTGGCTTTTCATGACTTTATGTAAATTACATAAAATTTATTGTGTTTAGCTTGGCAGGAAAGGAGTTAACAAACCTGCTACAGAATTTTGGTGAAATGTCATTGGAGATTGTGTTAGACAGATATTCTGTTACAATGATGGTGTCATCTGAAAACATGGTACATTTCCACTGGGCACCATTGACTACTGCAGGCAGATCTTAGCATAAAACAGAGACACTGAAGGACTCAGAAGGACAGAAGGTGTTACTTTACCCAAACACTGTTCTGGCTGTATTACTAAGTGACTAATTGGGTTCATGACAAACAGTGCCAGTTGCATGTAGCCTATACAAGTGCTTTCTTTAATTTTCAATATTTCGTACAGATGTGGGGTGAATTTAAATTCCTGCCATGATTTAGTACATGTAAAATGTTCAAATGTGTTTGAAATCTTGTAGGACATAACTGCTAAGGTCATCAGTCCCTAAGCTTACACACTACTTAACCTAAATTATCCTAAGGACAAACACACACCCATGCCCGAGGGAGGACTCGAACCTCCGCCGGGACCAGCCGCACAGTGCATGACTGCAGCGCCTTAGACCGCTCGGCTAATCCCACGGGGCTTAGCACTTATAACAAAAGTTTAACCCTGTAGGATGAGTATTACAGTCAGAAACAGTGCATATATGTCTTGCAGCAGTGTAGCTCAAGTTGCACAAATTATACTCACTGCATATATCCCATGTTTCATAATGAGAGCACTATGTGATTTCCAAAAAACTTCAAACATAATTTCAAACCTCTCGTAAATGCTTAATGTCATAACATAGTTGTGCATTTCTAAAGCAGTCAGAAGTATGAAGTTGTTTTATACCCTGTAGTTTGAGTCTTTAAACATACTGAATATGATTTATATGGAAGATATTTATTATGCATCATAATTTGAGCGTATTTTTATAATAATGTGGCTCATCACTCATGCTAGAAATTCTCTTATGCAGATGTAACAATAATATACACACTAAATGATTACAAAGTATTATTAAAAATTTCAGTTATAGGTTACTCTTCTAAATGTACTTCACAGATAAGTAATGGATACATGTGTTTGCTGAAATGTATTCTGCCATTGTCCTAATAATCTGAATATTAGTTGTCTGTTACACTGTTACATGCATTACAACTTGAAGAAGCAGTTCATGGACAGTATTTTCTTTTACAAAATGATTATCATATATGGAGGCTGTGGATCTGCATATAATCAAATGTGGCTACAATAACTGCTGGTCAAGAAGGAATAACTGCAGATGTGAATTTGTTAATGACATTGTAAATATGTGATTGTCATTACTTTGTAAATTATTTATTCATAAAAAACATACTTTAGCATAAAATTTAAAAACACACAGAGGAATTTATGGCAAGTTATATTCACTTTGTGTTAGGTAACCTGTGTGTACAGGGAATTACGATATTTTGCCATGGTTAAATTGTTACCTGCGCACATTTATATCATTACCACAATATCAATATGTTTACCCAAAATTGTAGTATCTCTCAACTTTGATATTTCTATATGATGATTTTCTACATAATGACAGTCTGCATTTGTAACACAATGTAGGAGGGGCATTCAATAAGTAATGCAACATATTTCTATTCTCGGCCAATGTCACTTCGAAAAATTCTGCATTTAACATCTTCGGATATGATAAAGCTATAGGGGCTGAAGAAGGAATATTCCACAAAGTTGCAATAAGTGGCAGCACTATTTGTGCCTTAAAAATGGCGTCTATAACAGAGGTGTATTGCAAGCAGGGACCTGTTGAGTTTTCAGTGCAAAAGCAGACCGTCACAGGTATTCATAGGCACTTGCAGAATATCTACAGAGACCTGGTTGTGGAAAAAAGAAGTATGCCATTTGCACACAGTTGTGATTCTGCAATGTTGGAACATGCGAACACTCTGATTGTGATCTGGCAATCGCGAAGGATGGAACACATTGCTGCTCAGCTGGACGTCTCTGTTGTTAGTGCAGACACACTTATCCACCAGTTAGGGTACTCAAAGGTGTGCTCCGCCAAACTGGAGACTGTAAAGACCAACAAATGACCACCTGTGCCAAACTGTCTGCACATTACAAGGGTTAAAGTGATAATTTTTGTCAAACATTGTCAGACGGTGAAACACTCTGAACTGAGAAACAAGACAGCAATCCACAGAGTGGCACCACATCACCTGCTCTGAAGAAAAAGTTCAAAGCTGCATCCTCAACCAGTGAAGTCATGGTGGTGGTCTTCTGGAATTTTGAAGTTGTTATTCTGTGTGATTACCTCCATCATGGTGTAGTGTTTTGCACTACCATCATGAAGTTGAAGAAACAACTTCAGCATGTACGTCACCACAAAAATGGAAATGAACTCTTCTTCTCCGTGACATTGCAAGACCTCACCAAGTCTGCACACCTGAGAGGAGCACACATACTTCATTGGGACAAAGAGACAAAATCCAGATGGTGCGATGTCCAGACTGTTGGGTAGACAAGGAAGAACTGTCCATTCTGCACTCTGCAGAAAGCAGTGTGTGGATGATGGTGGCAGTTGTTGATGCAACAAGATGGTGCTGTCATCAATTAGTAGAATGGTGTCATGAGGCATACAAGCCCTCCCAGTAAGGTGGCATAAGGCCATCAAATTGAACAGAAATTGTGCTGAAAACTCGGGTTTTGTATCAAAGATCATAGGAAATAATATGGTGTAGTGGGATCCTGAATAAAGCCAACCTGCTTTCAGAAAAATTATTGCGTTACTTACTGAACACCCCTCATATAATTAAGTCAGCATTTTAGACAATCGAATGTTCCAGATTAGTAGTATGGAATGTACTAACTTGTGTATTATGATTAGCTCAAACAATCTGAATAGCTACTTCAAGTGTAATAGATGTCAAGAAATTTCTTTTAACACTTAGTATTTAATATTATATCTCTCTGTAGTGACTACAGAGGCTTGTTAGATGTTACATTTCATTAATGTTTCTATGTTGCAAATATTACAGTTTAAAAAATTTAATATCAGCAAGGTACCAGGTACTTGGAAGGAATATCTAACAGCATATATCAGTGCATAAAGTGCTGTTACATTTTTGAATCATTTAATGTTTCACTTTTGTATATTTACCCATTGTTAATTGTGTTATGTCCAAAGAATATACTTGTGATGTTAGAATACATGGTATTGTGTCAACTTGTTAGCTCAGCATAAACATGTGAATCTCACATATTAAATTTGACATTACTTTGGTTTTAAATATGGTCAGGTACCACTTGCCATAAACAGAACAGTCATATGTGTCTCACAATCTTCTTTTTAGAAACGTCTGACATTGCTTCCACTTACGTGTGTCAGACGTATTCTGTTCTCTTTTCTGTCGGTCTCTCTTGACCAACTCTTGATCTTTTCGACCCCAATGGTATTAGGTTATGAGGCCAGAGGGTGTCTTTCATTTTCCTTATTTAATCTTCTCTCTGATGGGGGAGGACCTGTTCGGGTATTGAAGAACAAGAATAAGAACAAGAACAAGAAGAAGAGGAAGTAGTTGTGATACTACTTTGTATTTCCACAATGTGGCTGGAGAAACCTTTAGCCATGCTTGTATCAGAACAGTGATGACCATGCTGTGGAGGAGCATTATTAAATTTCTGTGAAGTTGTGCAAAAGGCTGGACATTCCTGATGCACACAAAAATAATTTGGAGGTGGCAGGTGTTTGGAGAAGACTGAAATGAAAATGAGGACAGGACTTTATAGTTGAGCATTGTTGAAAGTATATGAGGTACTGCTGTACTTCCTCACAAAAGAGTACCTCCTCAGTAAACAGTTTCCCAGATACTACCATAACTTCAGAATTACATGGATAAAAGAAATGATAAAGTCACTATTTTGGTCATTTATTTATGTAGTCATAAATACCATATGCTCTTGGGATATTTTCATTGGTGTTACATGCACTTAATGTAAACTATGCAATCTGTTGTAAAATTGCTACAGGGTTTTCTTGCTGTACCCAGGGCATGTCAGAATTCCTGTTACAGGTGTGTAAGAGTTGAAGAAGGGACTTTGTACATTTCCAGACATGGGTTCAGTAATGAAACCTGGTGGATAGAGTTTGCTCTGGAACCTCTCTGTAATAGGAATTGTGAAACACTCTGGATTTTTAGTGAGCAGATGGATGGCATGTGTCGAGTGTAGACTTACTGATGCTCAGTAGTCAGTTTCCTTTATATCTATTATGGACATCATTCCACTTGATACAAGTGTTATAAATATTACTACACAGATAGAAATTTTATATTAATTTTGTGTGTGAGTTCGTTTCTTGTCATGATGCCAATTGGTCAATTGGATTCCTTAGAAGCTTGTTGTTTGCAGTAAAGCTTATTTTGTTGCCAATGTAGTGAATAAAGTTTTTGTAAGGGTTTTGTAAATTCTTGAAACTTTGTTTTGCAAGTAGTTCATTACCTGGCAGTGAAAAAAAAATGCTTGCACTTAGGAAGCTTTGCTTTAGTCTTACCTAATGGATATAAATCTGCAATAATACAAATACATCATTATTCTGTGATGTCCATACGATTATCAGTTTAGATATTTTTGTGGAAATGTTACCCCAGTTTGGAGTTGTCAGTTATCGACTTCCATGTTTCCCTTATAATTTCAGTATTACAGTGATGAAGAATGTGATTGAAACACAATAGGTAATAGTACAATGGTTTGTTCATAAATATGTTCAGAGTGCATGTGCTGTTAACAAGAAAGTATACATGTCACCTTTATTCTATTACAACAAGCTTTTTTGTTGTTCACAAGTTACTGCAATAATTTCTTTGTATTCACAATATCAACACCATTGCGACATTGGTATGTACACCAATTATAGTGATATTTCCATGTTCCTGTCATTCATATGTGAAAATTTAGTACCTTACCGTCCAGATATTGTACAGGTACCAGTAAATTGCTAATTGTTTAGACTCTGATGCCCGGTTGTACACAAGAGTTAAACTTCTGACTGGTTTGCAAATAAGTTAATGAGCTAAATGTTCCACTTGAAGCATAAGTGCAATCATTTGCTAAACTTTTTCTTCCTTACATGCTTGAAGTTCATCAGAAGTCTGTAAGTGCACTCATCCTGAAATACTCAATAAATAAAGTGTGGGTATTTGCACACATGATCAGTTACACTGCCTTGGCAAGCACACTGTTTCCCACTGTACTACTTGCCAATACCTACTCGCTAAGATGTGTAGTCTTATGTTAAAAATGTCTTGTTGTGTTCAAGTCCATCAATAATTATCCAAAATATTTTTTGTAGTTTCTGGAAGGCATTAATTAGGCAACTTGCAACTGGTACCGGGTTCCTGGACATACAGCTGAATCTCCAGTAGCCCAGTGTAAGAGTTAACTTGAAGGTCAGTTACTCGAACAGCATTAGTTTAATAAGTGATGATGTCATTCATTGTTATGTAAGCAACTTCTGTGCCTAAAGTTAGTTTCGCAATACTGTCTGATTGTAAAGTGACTTTTTTAACATAATAAGCCTTGAGTTATTAATATTAGTGCATCTTCATTGGGGCTCTTGTCTATTTTTATTACACTAACCATTGGCTACAGATTTTTCTCCATCAGATGCATGTATCCGTGCACGTCCACTCTATGCACATTTCTTACTTAATGTGTCAGAATTTTGGGTACATGAACATTGATTAGTGTAGATCTTGTTTGCATACATGGTTGTTAGGTGATCATAAATCATTAACTCAATCCACTAATTTATGGCTAATGATAGAAGCAGTTCCTAGTTGTGGAAGGTTCTTCATTCTCCTATATCTTTCCGCACGAGCTCTGATTTCCCTTATTTTATCTTGGTGATCAATCCTCCCTATGTAAGTCGGTGTCAACAAAATATTTTCACATTCGGAGAAGGAAGTTGGTTACTGGAATTTCGTGAGAAGATTCTATCGCAACGAAAAACCCCTATCTTTTAATGATGTCCATCCCAAATCTCATATCAATTCTGTGACACTCTCTCCCATATTTCACTATAATACAAAACCTGCTGCTTTTCTTTAAAGTTTTTCGATGTACTCAGTCAGTGCTATCTGGTGAGGATCCCACACTGTGCAACAGTATTCTAAAAGTGGGCGGACAAGCATAGTGTCGGCAGTCTTGTTAGTAGGTCTGTTACATTTTCTAAGTGTCTTGCCAATAAAACACAGTCTTTGGTTAGCCTTCCCTACATAATTTTCTGTGTGTTCCTTCCAATTTAAATTGGTCATAATTGTAATACCTAGGTATTTAGTTGAATTTACAGCTTTTAGATTACACTGATTTATCATGTAACTGAAGTTTAATGAGTTCCTTCTAGCACTCATGTGGATAACCTCACACTTTTCATTATTCAGAGCCAACTGCCACTTTTCCAACCTTTCTGATCCTATTTTTCTAAATCGTTTTGCAGTTTGTTTTGATCTTCTGATGACTTTATTAGTCGATAAATGACAGCATCATCTGCAAACAACTGAAGACGGCCGCTCAGATTCTCTCCCAAATTGTTTATATAGATAAGCAACAGCAAAGGGCCTACAACACTACCTTGGGGAATGCCAGAAATCACTTCTGTTTTACTCTATGACTTTCCTACAATTACAATGAACTGTGACCTCTCTGACGGAAATCACAGATCCAGTCACATAACTGAGATGATATTCCATAATCACACAATTTCACTACAAGCTGCTTGTGTAGTACCTACAGTGTCAAAAGCCTTATGGAAATCCAGAAATATGGAATCAATCTGAAATCCCTTGTCAATAGCACTCAGCACTTCATGTGAATAGAGAGCTAGTTGTGTTTCACAAGAATGATGATTTGGGGATTACAATATTCAGTCTTGCTACAACAGTCCTGTGTTCACTAATCCCTGAATCAGTTTTTATGCTCGTTATTAACTCAGGATTATTTCTTGCTAAGAGGTCAAGCGTGTTTTCACAACCGTTTACTATTCACGTGGGCTCATGAACTAATTGCTCGAGATCATTTTCAGAGAATGTGTTTAGCACAATTTCAGATGATATTTTATGCGTACCTCCAGAATTAAACATGTATTTTCACCAACATATCGAGGGTAAATTAAAGTCACCACCAACTATTATCATATGATTCGGGTATGTGTTTAAAATCAAACTCAAGTTTTCTTTGATCCTTTCAGAAACTGTGCCATCTGAATTGGGAGGTCGGTAAAAGGATACAATTATTATTTTATTCCATTTGCCAACAATGACTTCTGCCCATACTAATTCACAGGATGTATCTACTTCAATTTCGTGACAAGTTAAACTACTTCTGACAGCAACAAACACGCCTCCGCCAACCATGTTTAGCCTATCCTTTTGGAACACCATTAGGTTCTTCACAAAAATTTTGGCTGAGCTTATATCCAGCTTTAGCCAGCTTTCAGGGCCTATAACAATTTAAGCATCAGTGCTTTCTATTAGCGCTTGGAGCTCTGGTACTTTCCCAACACAGCTACAACAATTTACAACTGTTATACCAGTGGTTCCTGTATCTACATTTTTACTGTGTTCAACCTCCACCCTTTGTAACTGAAGTGCTTTTTGTGTTTTTTTCCCAAGACCCTCTAACGTAAAAAACTGCCCAGTCGACGCCACACAGACCCTGCTACCTGTGTATCTGCCACCTGTATGTGGTGGGCACCTGACCTATTCAGTGGAACCCGAAACCCAACCACCCTTTGGCGCAAGTCGAAGAATCAGCAGCCTACACGGTCACAGAACCGTCTGAGCCTCTGATTCAGACCCTTCACTCGGCTCTGTACCAGAGGTCCGGAATTGCCCCTGACGGCTATGCTGCAAATGGTCAGCTCTGCTTTAATCTTGCAAGCAAGAATGGCAGCCTTTACCACTTCTGTTAGCTGCTCAAAACCAAAGAGAATCTCTTTTGATCCAAAGTGACATGTGTAATTGGTACCAACTTGAGCAACCACCTACAGTTGGCTGAATGCTGTGCTCTTCATGGCATCTGGGAGTACCCTTTCCACATCTGGAGTGACTCCACCCGGTATGCACACGAAATGCACACTGGATTTCTTACCATTCTTGTCATCCAAGTCCCTAAGGGGGCCCTATAATGCACCTAACCTTGGAGCTCCAAACTACCAATAATCTCAGCCTCTGTGATTGCCCAGATCTTGGAGGCTGAGTGGTTTCCTCTGAAACAGGACAGGTGACAGCATCTGGCTCAGTGACAGTGTCAGCCACAGACAGAACCTGGAACCTGTTTGTCAGACAAACCGGAGAGGCATTATGTGTGGCCACCTGGGAAGTCTTTCACCATGTGCTTCGCCCCGGGGCAACCTCCCACTCGACAACAGCTGAGGGGTCAGCCTCCGTGCGAGCAGTAACTGGGTTGGCCACTGGTGAGGACTGATCAGAAGACTCTGACGTGCTGGACGTCCGTTGTGTCCCCACGGCCGGCCCACAACAGTGGTGCCCATCCACTGCAGCCTCAAGCTCTGTAACGGAAGCCATCACAGCCTGTAGCTGAGAGCGAAGTGTCACCAACTCGGCTCACATCCGCATACAACAATCACAATCCCTGTCCATAGAAAAGACCATGGAAGACTAAACTATGCAGATAAAAAAACTGTCAGCACATGCTGTGCAATTCTACTATAGAACCTGCCAAAAACACTAACTGAAGCTGAGAGCAAAGTGTCACCAACTCGGCTCACATTCACACACAACAATCACAGTCCCTGTCCATACAAAAGACCATGAAAGACTAAACTATGCAGATAAACAAACTGTCAGCACATGCTGTGCAATTCTACTATAGAACCTGCCAAAAACACAAACTGTGTCTAGTAATATGCGTATGTTCAGAAACCTAACTACCGAAGCACTCAGGTCAAACTAAATAATTTGACTCTGATCTGGAACTTGTAATATGTCACAAAATCAGTTTACTTTCTGACGCAAATGAAAACACGAGAACTGTGGCTATTAGATGTTAAATTTACACGCAGAAACTCAAGAAATTAAACTATTAAAGTAGACAGATGATATAATAAAATTCGCTCTTGGTTAGGAACTCATAAATGACAAATGTGGTTACTTATCTGTTGCTGCATCTGTCGCAGTAAGCTACTGCTGCCTGAGTACTGCTATGACATGTTTGCGCACTTCCATTCTTTCATTGTTCCCCTCAATTACTGTGATTCAGTACATTTGCAATTGAAAAGAAGGCAAAGTGCTGGAGTGTTTCTCTAGAATGTTTCTAAATACTTGTAATGTGGCTATTTAGAGAGACTGCTATACTCATTCATTTTCCGTGGTGGATTAAATGTACTAAGCTAGCAGTAGGAATAAATTGAATCGGTTCCAGTGTAGAAATTTTTGCTTCAATCAGGATGATGAAGTATCGGTGCCTCATGCAATTGGTTTTTAATTAACTCAAATGCTTCTTGATATTCCTTATTCCATTTCCAGTGGAGATGTACTTGTGAAGATAAAAAAATCGAGGATAAATACTGTGATAGAAATTGCACAAACTGAGAGATTTTCAGTTGATTACATCATTTTTGTGCAGGAAAATTTCTCACTGGTTCCATTTTCATTGGATCAGGTTTGATTCCATGCAAAGAAATTACATGCCCAAGGAAACAAGCGATTTGGCAAATTCTTATTTACCCAGCCACTAAACGCTTACATTACACAACATAGAATGTATAAATGTTCTCCCTAAAGGTAGTACTAATTAGAATAACATTATGTAGGTGATAAGTGTATCAATAATTCTTCTCTTAGAACTTCTGTGAGTGCTGTCATAAAGGCCACTGATGATACTGACAGCCCGAAGGTCATCCTTTTAAACTGCTAACACCTTCCATTCCACAGAAAGGCTGTGTTCTTCCTGCTATACCTTCATCCTCCAGTTGGTCACATTGTACAGTAAACTGCATCATTTCTCCATGGGCATCAGTTAGTAAATGCACACTGCCATCCCTTTTTGTTACAGTGTGGATTGCATTAGAACTTTCACTATCTGAGTGTTAAATAATCTGATTCTTCTACACACACTTAATTGCTTTATTAACTATGGCTTTCTAGGGCAAGGGTACTGGGTACAATTTACTATGGAATGGCTCATGATTCTTAACTTGAGTTTTACAAGCACATCATCTGATTGGACAAGATGTTCTTAAAATAGATCGACATAACACCCTTATATTTTTACCTGTTCCTTCTGTTTAGCTTCAGGCATGTCCCCTAATGTTTGAGTCATACTTTGAGTGCTGGTCAGAGCATTTTAATCATCATTATTCTCCTGGAGCCCAGCGTCTTCCCCTGACTTACTTAAAGATGCAGTTCCCAAACTCATATTTACGAATGGAGTAACCTAATCGTCTCGCTTGACGAATCCTGAAACACTCTCCTCTTCATTTCTGTCTGACTAGTGGAAGGAACAGAAGTGTGAAAGAATGCATTGACAAACCTATTCAGAATCAGTGAATTCTGAGAACCAAACTGATGTTAAGTCATCCAAAAATGAATACACTCTGCTCATACATACTCTCCTAAACTCTGAACTTTAACAGTGCCTGGCCTTTAGTGGGTTTACTTTGATTGTTTACAGCAGTGTCAATACACAGATCATTAAGAGTAAATATTGAAAATGCAAGGATGTAGATGCTTTATTACTGCAGGTGCTTTATTACTTTCACTGTTAGTGAATAACTGCTTGAAATGTTGTTACAATATTTGTCTTATAGAATATTTACAGTCGAATATTGCTTTATACTGGACATGCATATGTTGTGCAATGAGTAGAGAAGCAACAGTACACTTAGTTGTATGAATATAATTCCTTGATTGTGCATTTTCAGCTAAACATAAAAGCAGAAAACACCTGTTCACCAAACGCCACCCATAAATATAACCATATGCATTTAATACCAATTCACTAAGATTGAAAGTAGACCTAGGGAAAATATTTATACTTGTTTCTAGTTTTAATTTTGACTGGTTTCAGCCTGGAATGGCGATCTTAAGATGCTACATTAGAGGAGAGGAAAGTTGATATTATTTCATAAAGTGATTCTTTGAAACAAAAAAACAAATGTTAACAGTAAGTCGTGCCTCAGACAGATGTTTTGTTCAGAAACTCACAGTATTTTGACAAGTGCAGTGGGTAAACCTTCGTAAGACACAAACTAGAAGCGGTTTTGCATTGCAGGTGTCAGCAGGGGCCGTACTTTGCACCTGTGATGGTTTCCTGAGATGACTGAGACAGCAAGGTAGCACATCTGGAAGTGGTCAATGTCATCCCATACATTCTGTTGACATGGTGCACAGCAGTAGTCCCAGTTCAGTCTCTGCATATCTTTGGCATCCTACCAGCATGGTGTGTCGATGGCTGTTTGGCTATTCCTTTGCAAGGGTGGCCCATAATGGCTCTTCTGAGCCCCCCCACCCTTTGCAAACAGAGCATTGACCAAGGTGCATTGTCAGATTGTCATGTGGCCAAACATAGTGAGAAACCCCACTTATGTGTAGTGGATTTGGTGCATCAGTTGAAACCTATCTTGGGCTGCCAATCCCCCAACTGGGTTGACCTCAAATGCCTCCAAGAACTGACAGATGTGCATCTTCATCTTGTTAAAAGCACAGGTGGCAGTTGCGCTCCTGCACCACCTATAATGGTTTGAAGTCGTGCCGCTGGCTTATCGCCCATCAGCCCACCTACCTAAGCGTGCTCCTCAGGGATGAGACGGTTTTGCGACCGTGTGGGCTGCAGATTCCTCGACTTGCGCCATAGGGTGGTGGGGTTTCGGGTTCCGCTGGATAGGTCAGGAGTCCACTACATGCAACAAGCGGCTACACGGGTAGCAGGGGTTGTGTGGCGTGGGCTGGGTGGTTTTTTAGGTTAGATGGCCTTGGGCAAGTACATAAAGGGCAACAGCCTCAATGGGTGCGAGGCAAAGTCAGGACATGCGGGGACCAAGCAGCAATCGGTATTGTAATTGTCAACTGTCGAAGCTGCATTGGTAAAGTACCGGAACTTCAAGCGCTGATAGAAAGCACCGAAGCTGAAATCGTTATAGGTACAGAAAGCTGGCTTAAGCCAGAGATAAATTCTGCCGAAATTTTTACAAAGGTACAGACGGTGTTTAGAAAGGATAGATTGCATGCAACCGGTGGTGGAGTGTTCGTCGCTGTTAGTAGTAGTTTATCCTGTAGTGAAGTAGAAGTGGATAGTTCCTGTGAATTATTATGGGTGGAGGTTACACTAAACAACCGAAATAGGTTAATAATTGGCTCCTTTTACCGACCTCCCGACTCAGCAGCATTAGTGGCAGAACAACTGAGAGAAAATTTGGAATACATTTCACATAAATTTTCTCAGCATGTTATAGTCTTAGGTGGAGATTTCAATTTACCAGATATAGACTGGGACACTCAGATGTTTAGGATGGGTGGTAGGGACAGAGCATCAAGTGACATTATACTGAGTGCACTATCCGAAAATTACCTCGAGCAATTAAACAGATAACCGACTCGTGGAGATAACATCTTGGACCTACTGATAACAAACAGACCTGAACTTTTCGACTCTGTATGTACAGAACAGGGAATCAGTGATCATAAGGCCGTTGCAGCATCCCTGAATATGGAAGTTAATAGGAATATAAAAAAAGGGAGGAAGGTTTATCTGTTTAGCAAGAGTAATAGAAGGCAGATATCAGACTACCTAACAGATCAAAACGAAAATTTCTGTTCCGACACTGACAATGTTGAGTGTTTATGGAAAAAGTACAAGGCAATCGTAAAATGCGTTTTAGACAGGTACGTGCCGAGTAAAACTGTGAGGGACGGGAAAAACCCGCCGTGGTACAACAACAAAGTTAGGAAACTACTGCGAAAGCAAAGAGAGCTCCACTCCAAGTTTAAACGAAGCCAAAACCTCTCAGACAAACAGAAGCTAAACGATGTCAAAGTTAGCATAAGGAGGGCTATGCGTGAAGCGTTCATTGAATTCGAAAGTAAAATTCTATGTACCGACTTGACAGAAAATCCTAGGAAGTTCTGGTCTTACGTTAAATCAGTAAGTGGCTCGAAACAGCATATCCAGACACTACGGGATGATGATGGCATTGAAACAGAGGATGACACGCGTAAAGCTGAAATACTAAACACCTTTTTCCAAAGCTGTTTCACAGAGGAAGACGGCACTGCAGTTCCTTCTCTAAATCCTCGCACAAACGAAAAAATGGCTGACATCGAAATAAGTGTCCAAGGAATAGAAAAGCAACTGGAATCACTCAATAGAGGAAAGTCCACTGGACCTGACGGGATACCAATTCGATTTTACACAGAGTACGCGAAAGAACTTGCCCCCCTTCTAACAGCCGTGTACCGCAAGTCTCTAGAGGAACGGAGGGTTCCAAATGATTGGAAAAGAGCACAGATAGTCCCAGTCTTCAAGAAGGGTCATCGAGCAGATGCGCAAAACTATAGACCTATATCTCTTACGTCGATCTCTTGTAGAATTTTAGAACATGTTTTTTGCTCGCGTATCATGTCATTTCTGGAAACCCAGAATCTACTATGTAGGAATCAACATGGATTCCGGAAACAGCGATCGTGTGAGACCCAACTCGCCTTATTTGTTCATGAGACCCAGAAAATATTAGATACAGGCTCCCAGGTAGATGCTATTTTTCTTGACTTCCGGAAGGCGTTCGATACAGTTCCGCACTGTCGCCTGATAAACAAAGTAAGAGCCTACGGAATATCAGACCAGCTGTGTGGCTGGATTGAAGAGTTTTTAGCAAACAGAACACAGCATGTTGTTATCAATGGAGAGACGTCTACAGACATTAAAGTAACCTCTGGCGTGCCACAGGGGAGTGTTATGGGACCATTGCTTTTCACAATATATATAAATGACTTAGTAGATAGTGTCGGAAGTTCCATGCGGCTTTTCGCGGATGATGCTGTAGTATACAGAGAAGTTGCTGCATTAGAAAATTGTAGCGAAATACAGGAAGATCTGCAGCGGATAGGCACTTGGTGCAGAGAGTGGCAACTGACCCTTAACATAGACAAATGTAATGTATTGCGAATACATAGAAAGAAGGATCCTTTATTGTATGATTATATGATAGCGGAACAAACACTGGTAGCAGTTACTTCTGTAAAATATCTGGGAGTATGCGTACGGAACGATTTGAAGTGGAATGATCATATAAAATTAATTGTTGGTAAGGCGGGTACCGGGTTGAGATTCATTGGGAGAGTGCTTAGAAAATGTAGTCCATCAACAAAGGAGGTGGCTTACAAAACACTCGTTCGACCTATACTTGAGTATTGCTCATCAGTGTGGGATCCGTACCAGGTCGGGTTGACGGAGGAGATAGAAAAGATCCAAAGAAGAGCGGCGCGTTTCGTCACCGGGTTATTTGGTAACCGTGATAGCGTTACGGAGATGTTTAATAAACTCAAGTGGCAGACTCTGCAAGAGAGGCGCTCTGCATCGCGGTGAAGCTTGCTCACCAGGTTTCGAGAGGGTGCGTTTCTGGATGAGGTATCGAATATATTGCTTCCCCCTACTTCTACCTCCCGAGGAGATCACGAATGTAAAATTAGAGAGATTAGAGCGCGCACGGAGGCTTTCAGACAGTCGTTCTTCCCACGAACCATACACGACTGGAACAGGAAAGGGAGGTAATGACAGTGGCACGTAAAGTGCCCTCCGCCACACACCGTTGGGTGGCTTGCGGAGTATCAATGTAGATGTAGATGTAGATTTCTCCGAACTGCAGTGTTGCCTCCATTGTGTGCACTGTGCCAGTGACTGGTGGGTGCATTCGTGTGGCTAACAGTTCACCACTGGAATGGAGGAACCTCTGCACCGTCCTACTGACAGCTTTGCTCACAGCTGGCAGTCGAGCAGGTAGATTCTGCATACCTGGGTGTAATCTTCAGCCCCTTGAACTGTAGACAGACAATCTCTCTTGAGCATCAGCTGAACTCGTACAAATTCTCCACATAACTGTACAGTTAAAATGCGCACTACACAATATTCCTTACTGTTTTATAAAAAAGGAGAGGACAACATGTCTAATCTTGACATAGTTCGCACAACAATGGATCGCCCAGTGTTTTTTCAGTGTGCGATTTAGAAATAAGAAAGTAATTCTCAAGTAAGAATACATCAAACAACAAAGTATCAAATAAACTCACTTCACCAGTGTCATGTGGCTCAAAATGAAACAAAGTATCCTGTAGTAATTTGAAATTTATTTACATGCAATTGGTGATAAGTGTTTAATATCTGACATAAGAACGATTATTTCTCTCACAAGAAGGGATAAGGACAGCACAGGGCTAGTATTCATGTCATTTACATGTGTGTGTTTCACCACTAACCTATGCTTTTAACAAGATAAAGACTTAACAAGATCAAGTTTTCACTCTGCAATGGAGATTAATTTTGGTAATGGTTTCCCCATGATACTCTTTTTCTCAGGAGTGCTCGTTCAGAAATTAATGCATGAGAATGTCTGAAGTTGTGGAAGTATATTGAGGTGCTGGAAAAAGAAAAGCTGTGAGGACAGGCTGTGAGTCATAACCAGAAAACACAGTTGCTATGATCTATTCTCAAAAAAAAAAAGAAGAAGAAGAAAAGAAAAGGCGCAGTTCTAGGTTAGGGTTCCATTATAACAAACAGTCTGAATCTGCCACCAAGTTCAGAAATAGCATGCACATTGCACTGTAGTGAAAATTTCATTCTGTAAATGTATGTAAATTAATCTATACATGTATTGACATCTCTGCTTAGAAAATACACAATCACCATTTGCCAATTCCCTGACCATCCTATGAATGGTATCCTCTTTGCAAGTGAGGGCTGTCTCCCTGGTGGCAACCTCCCACAGGTGGGATTGCTGGTTGGCATGTGTCTCACTTCCCTTTGTCGTTCGTTGGGATCTCCATATCCACTCACTGGAATGGACCTTGTGCATTTCACTTATCTCCCCTCCCCCTTCCCTTTCAACCCCCCCCCCCCTTCCTATGATCCTTGGATGGTACCTAGACCACAGATTAGGAGCAACCTGTTTCAGGGTCCTAAGGTCTCTGCTGTACCTATGGTTTTCTAGAATCTTTTAGGTGCCATCCATGCAGTTACAGGGTGCCTTCATCTTTTACACTGATGGTTCTAAGACAGTTGACAAGGTGGGATACACTTCCACATCTTGTACTGCCATTGAACAATATTTATTGCCAGGATCATGTGGTGTGTTCACAGCAGAGCTTTTAGCTATTCACAGGGCCCTCCTTTCCATTTCTCAGGCTTCCCTCCACAGTGTTTTAATTTGTTCAGACACAATGAGCAGCCTGCAGCCTATCAACTGTTGCTACTTTTGTCACCCTTTGATCTCTGCTATCCATGACCTTCTCACTGTCCTTGGCCATGCCACATGCTCAGTTTGCTTTTCTAACCAGACACTCAGCCAGTTAATTCCCTGGGATGCCCACATGACTTGGGACCCAGAGAAAGATGATACTTAACCCCATTCCTTTTCATGATTCCAGCTGCAGATATTTGGATCTAGATCAAACCTCTTTGCCCGGAAGTGGAATGACATCCAGTGTGCTACTGCTCCTGGTAATAAACTCCGCAAGGGCAAGGAATCTGCTGCAGTTTGGTTCTTTTCCTTGCACTCCTCTAGAAAGGAATCAACTGTTTTATACCCTCTATGCAATGGTCATAGTACGATTACCCATTGTGGGGGTGATTCATTACTTAGGAAGAAACAATGTTGTTGGGGAGTCAGACTGAATGTCCCCCCTGCGGGTCCGGGGATTAGTATAGGCCTGAGGTATTCCTGCCTGTCGTAAGAGGTGACTAAAAGGAGTCCATCCCCCTCACGGGGGTAGTTAGCGCCTGCGTCCGGAGACGGACGGTTCCACGACCTATAATTGTGGTCTTTTTGGTTTTTCACTTCTCGTTTCTTCCTTCCTTTGGTTGGTTCCTTTCTTTGCTCTTCTCCACCTCACTGTCTTCCTTACTCTTTCCCTTGACTTGTTCTCCTTGCCTCCTCATTTTGCCTTCTTTCCTTGCCTTCTCATTGCCTTCTTCTCCTTGCCTTCTTCTCCTTGCCTTCTCATTGCCTTCTTCTCCTTGCCTTCTCTGGTCTAGGCCTCGGCGTTTGAGACAGTCTGTCCTCTTTCTCCCTCTCTCTCTTCTTTTTCCTCTTCTTCCTTCCTCCCTGTGCATGCCTGAAGGCTGACCCACGCGTTCGCACGCGTAGCCGGTGATGGGGTAACGCGTAATTCCCCACCCTGGGTAGACATGTAAGGCACGCACGTACCCCCTGGTAAAGGCCAGGCCCAGGGAGGGGTGATTGCCTGAGCTGATACCTTCTGACCATGCCGATTGGTCCCTCCGTCTGTTTCTCGGGAGGTGTGACCTGAGGTGTAAACATTCACCTAAGGCGGGAGTGCCCTCTGAGAGGGTCCCCACAAGGAAGGAGCGCGCCATCGGAGACGCTGGCAATCATGGGGGATTTCTCCGCAATGGATTCTACTCCATCTCTTTCGACTTCTGCCCAAAAACGGAAACGTGACCAGCCACCAGTGACAAAAGTACTACCGCCTGCCCCACAGTTCCTCGTCGTTTCTCGATCTGAGGACGGAAAGGATTTTTCTGCTGTCAACCCTTTCATTATCCAGAAGGGCGTAGATGCCATAGCCGGATCTGTCAAATCTTGTACCAGGTTGCGTAACGGTACCTTATTACTAGAAACTGAGAGCGCCTTTCAGGCACAAAAACTGCTTCTGGCAACACTCCTGTACACGTTCCCGGTCCGGGTGGAGGCTCACCGAACTTCGAATTCGTCTCGTAGTGTGGTGTATACTAGATCCCTCGACGGATTGACTGATGAGGAGATTCAATCTTTCCTCGCTGAGCAGGGCGTGACGGCTGTCCATAGGGTCATGAAAAAGGTCAACAATGACCTTGTACCGACCCGGACACTTTTCTTGACTTTTGATAGTGTTAAGCTGCCATCGCGCATCAAGGCGGGCTACGAGGTTATTTCTGTTCGCCCCTATGTCCCGACACCTACGCGCTGCTACCAGTGTCAGCGTTTCAATAACACTCGACAGTCTTGTTCCAATGCGGCTAAATGTGTCACTTGTGGCAGGGATGCCCATGAGGGTGACTGTCCACCTCCGTCTCCTCATTGTGTGAACTGTCAGGGTGACCATGCTGATCCTCCCGCGACTGTCCTGTCTATAAGGAAGAACGCTGTATCCAAGAAGCCCACGCTGCTCCCAGTGGGGAAATACGGTACTGTCCTCGCCTCTCCTCGGACTACCAGGGAGGTGGCAACCCAGACATGCGATCTGACCTTCAGCACCACAGTCGTCCATTCGGCCAGTGCTAAGATCACGCGGTCGACGTCACTTCTTCCTCCCATCATCCCTCAGACACCAGCCCCTTCATCAGCTTCTGCTAAGACGAAGACCCCGAAGTCAGATGCACGGGCCTTCAAGAAGGAACCATCCCGTGCAGACTTCTTACGTCCCTCGACCTCCCAGCCTTCGACCGGTACCTCCACCAAACGACCTTCCAAGAAGGCTCATAGTAAGCACAGTTCTCCTTCTCCGCCACGGCACATTTCTTCTCCTGCGCCACCCAGCGGTTGCCGCCCCAGGCCGTCATCCGTTTCGCCTGGCCGCACCACTGGAAGCTGAACATCTGGCCGTTCACTGGCGGCGGAAGCTTCCCCTCCCGGTCATGCTGCCGAGATGGCGGATGAACTTATAGACCCAATGGACGATGACTGTCCGCCTACTGATAGCGGTGGCAGTGCTCGCTCGAAGTCAGGCCCTCAGCGGCCTTCGAGGTGACCCCTTCTTTCCTCTTCCTTTTCTTCTTACGATGGCACTTATTCACTGGAATATTCGCAGCATTCGCTCCAACCGTGAGGACTTGAAGTTGCTGCTCCGCTTGCACCGTCCGCTCGTCATAGCCCTCCAGGAAACGAAGCTACGCCCATGCAATCAAATTGCCTTGGCACACTACACCTCTGTGCGTTTTGACCTACTCCCTGTGGTAGGTATCCCGGCTCATGGAGGGGTTATTTTGCTGGTCCAGGATGATATTTACTACGATCCGATCCCGTTGCACACCGGCCTGCAGGCAGTTGCCATCCGCATTACTCTCCCCACTTTTATATTTTCCATTTGTTCTGTTTACACTCCATCGTCGTCTGCCGTTACCAGGGCAGACATGATGCAACTTATTGCTCAGCTACCTGCACCATTTTTGTTAACTGGAGACTTCAATGCCCACCATCCCCTTTGGTGCTCTCCAGCATCCTGCCCGAGGGGCTCCCTGTTAGCAGACCTTTTCAACCAGCTCAATCTTGTCTGCCTCAATACTGGCGCCCCTACTTTTCTTTCGGACACATCTCACACCTATTCCCATTTAGACCTCTCTATATGTACTTCCCAACTTGCACGCGGGTTTGAGTGGTATGCACTTTCTGATACATATTCGAGCGACCACTTCCCGTGTGTTATCCATCTCCTGCAGCATACCCCCTCTCTGTGCTCATCTAGTTGGACCATCTCCAAAGCAGACTGGGGGCTCTTCTCTTCCAGGGCGACCTTCCAGGATCACACCTTCACAAGCTGCGATAGTCAGGTTGCACACCTCATGGAAGTCATTCTCACTGCTGCTGAATATTCCATCCCTCACACTACTTCTTCTCCACGTCGTGTACCGGTCCCCTGGTGGACCGCAGCATGTAGAGGTGCTTTACGTGCTCATCGACGTGCTTTACGCACCTTTAAACGCCACCCTACAATGGCGAATTGTATCAATTATAAACGATTACATGCACAGTGTCGTCGTATTATTAAAGAAAGCAAGAAAGCCAGCTGGGCTGCTTTTACAAGCACCTTCAACAGTTTTACTCCTTCTTCTGTTGTCTGGGATAGCCTGTGCCGGCTATCTGGCACTAAGGTCCACTCACCAGTTTCTGGCTTGACGGTCGCGAATGATGTCCTTGTGGCCCCTGAGGATGTCTCCAATGCCTTCGGCTGCTTTTTCACAGAGGTTTTGAGCTCCACTCATTACCACCCTGCCTTCCTCCCCCTAAAACAGGCAGAGGAGGCTAGGCCACCTAACTTCTGCTCCTCGAATCGTGAAAGTTATAATGCCCCGTTCACCATGCGGGAACTCGTAAATGCTCTTGCCCGGTCATGGTCCTCCGCTCCAGGGCCAGATTCTATTCATATGCAGATGCTGAAGAACCTTTCTCCTGCGGGTAAAGGTTTCCTTCTTCGTTCTTATAATCGCATCTGGATTGAGGGACATGTTCCCGCATGCTGGCACGAGTCTATTGTTGTACCGATTCCTAAGCCGGGGAAGGACAAGCACTTGCCTTCTAGTTATCGACCCATCTCGCTTACCAGCTGTGTCTGTAAGGTGATGGAGCGAATAGTTAACTCTTGTTTGGTTTGGCTCCTCGAATCTCGATGCCTACTTACCAATGTACAATGTGGATTTTTTAGGCGCTGCTATGCTGTTGACCATCTGGTTACCTTGTCGACCTTCATTATGAATAACTTCTTGCGGAAGCGCCCAACCACGGCTGTGTTCTTTGATTTGGAGAAGGCTTACGACACCTGTTGGAGGGCGGACATTCTCCGCACCATGCATACAAGGGGCCTTTGCGGTTGCCTCCCTCTTTTTATTCGTTCCTTTTTAATGGATCGACAGTTCAGGGTACGTGTGGGTTCTGTCCTGTCAGACACCTTTTGCCACGAGAATAGGGTGCCACAGGGCTCAGTTTTGAGCGTCACTCTCTTCGCCATAGCGATCAATCCAATAATGGATTGCCTCCCAGCTGATGTATCTGGCTCCCTTTTCGTGGACGATTTTACCATCTATTGCAGCACGCAGCGTACATGTTTCCTGGAGCGCTGTCTTCAGCGTTCTCTTGACCGTCTTTACTCCTGGAGTGTCGCCAGTGGCATCCGTTTTTCTGCCGAAAAGACTGTCTGTATTAACTACTGGTGCTACAAAGAGTTTCCCCCACCCTCCCTTTGACTCGGTGCCATTGCTCTCCCATTCGTGGAGACAACAAAATTTTTAGGTCTTACATTTGACAGGAAACTTAGCTGGTCTCCACATGTGTCATATTTGGCTGCCCGTTGTACCCGTTCTCTAAATGTCCTCCGTGTTCCTAGTGGTATGTCGTGGGGAGCGGATTGAACCATCCTACTTCGTCTATATCGGTCGATCGTCTGCTCCAAACTGGATTATGGGGGCTTCGTATACTTCTCGGCACTGCCGTCCATCTTACGCCGCCTCAACTCCATACAACATCGGGGTTTACGTCTTGCGATCGGAGCATTTTATACTACTCCTGTTGAGAGTCTTCATGCTGAAGCCAGTGAATTGCCACTCACCTACCAGCGCGATACACTGCTTTGTCGTATGCCTGTCGGCTACTGTCAATGCCCGACCACCCGTCTTATCGTACCTTTCTTGACGACTCTCTCGACCATCAATATGGGTTGTATGTCTCTGCCCTGCTACCCCCTGGAGTCTGCTTTCGTCGCCTCCTTCACCACCTTGATTTTTTACTCCCTGCAACCTTTAGAGTCGGCGACAGCCACACGCCACCATGGCTCCAGGCTCGGGTTCACGTTCACCTTGACCTCAGCTCGCTCCCAAAGGAGGCTACCCCCGGTTTGGTACACCACTCCCGTTTTCTCGAACTTCGTTCGAAGTTCATTAATATGACTTTCATTTACACAGATGGCTCTAAGACCAATGACGGAGTCGGGTATTGTTTTATTGTCGGGGCACTAAGTTTCAAATACCAGCTCCATGGCCATTGTTTGGTCTTCACAGCTGAACTCATTGCCCTCTACCAAGCTGTTCTTTACATCTGCTGCCACCGACATTCTGCTTATGTCATCTGCTCCAATTCCCTGAGGGCCATCCAGAGCCTCAGTGATCCGTATCCGGTTCACCCTTTCGTGTACCGGATCCAATGCTCTCTTCAGCAGCTGGTGGACGACGGTTCTCCGGTTAGCTTTATGTGGGTTCCTGGCCATGTCGGTATCCCTGGGAATGAAGCTGCAGATGCCGCGGCCAAGGCTGCAGTCCTCCAGCCTCGGACAGCTTCTTGTTGTGTCCCTTCATCAGATAGCAGCAGGGTCATTTGTCGGCGCATTTTATCGCTGTGGCATGCCGATTGGGCTGCACTTACGGACAACAAGCTTCGGGCCTTGAAACCTCTTCCCGCGGCTTGGACGTCCTCCTCCCGCCCTTCTCAGTGGGAGGAGGTTGTTTTGGCTCAGTTACGAATCGGACACTGCTGATTCAGCCATCGCCATCTGCTGACGGCTGCGCCGGCACCGTTCTGCCCATGTGGGCAGTTGGTGACGGTCCACCACATTTTAACGTCCTGTCCCGATTTTAATACTCTGCATCTTGATCTTGGCCTGCCATGTATTCTGGATGCCATTTTAGCAGATGACCCAAGAGCAGCTGCTCGCATTCTTTGTTTTATCAACTTGACAAACCTGTCCAAGGACATTTGATTATGCTGTTTCTTTTAATCCTATGGCTGTTACTATGTCCTATATAGTGTTGACCCTTTTAGTTGCTGTTTTAACCTTGTGCCTCGCGGTGCATTCCTAACTTAGTATGGGCGCTAATGACCATTGTAGTTGTGTGCCCTAAAACGACAAAAAAAAAAAAAGAAGAAGTGCAGTTCATATAATAGCCCGTCCATAGTAACTCTGTTGTAGGTCTATTCCAGTTTCTGTTGATCTGCCTCAGCCAGACAGAGATCATCCATCTGATAACAAGTTTCCTGTCATTTCTCTTTGTAGCTTCCTCAATCTAGCACCCATCCTCTTTTGTACATGTCTACAACACTCAAGTTTCTTTACCAAGGTATCACCATAAACATTGAACTCATTAATTTTATTGAAAGCTTTAGAGTCCCCATTGCCTAGGTACTTCATGTATATAACATTATAAATGGGAATCGACCTCAGAAATATTTTAAGAGCTCCACCACACTCCTCCATACCTCCTGTGTAACCATCATAATTCTTAGAACACTGATGTTCAATATGTCCTCCAGTGTTACCATGGCAGGTATGGCAGTACTTAGATAAGCACTCAACATCAACAACTTTTCCATTCTCTAGAGAAGTACCACTTGTTCTCTATGTTTTCATGTTCCATCAAATGCAACAACAATGTCCCTGGTTCCAATAATATTTACAGTTTCTTCTACTGCACATTTCATAGATGCTTTCGACACAACAGTCAAGGCACCTAAAAGTGTTTTATGTACTTGTTGTTCCTAGTGCGAGGAGGGGGAAGGTCCATCAAACTACAAAACACTTGATAGCCTTTTTCCCTTTTCGTATTGCACACATGCATACACCAACTTCAAAATCACATTGAATTACGCACAATGTTTGAAGTCATTTACGAGATTTATTGCAGGATCTACACAGAAAAACTACTTTTGATGCTAAACCCTTCCTGCTAGTTTGTTGTTCAGTTATTTCCAGACAGCCTATACCATCACATTGCTTACATTTCACCACTTCCTTTATCAAAGCAGATAAGGTGCCCACATCAACAACAACAAATCCACTACAAACAGTGTCACCGTTAACACAAAAATTTGAATCAGCAGTAGGATTGGCGGGAGATGATACGTACGTTACTTTCAATAGTGTGGCTTCGTTTGCTTGTGAACTGGTTACCATGGAATTTCCTTTTATTGAATTTCTTGATGCATGGCATAGTTTGCATTTATTGCACACTAAATGATATATACTTCCACAAATATATGTAGTACTTGGGCAACAAACATTCAGTAACACATGAACAAATTGCTTCAGCAAAACAAAAGTAAATACTAGCAAAGATAATCATTTATGGACACTAGAAACCTGCACTGTTACAACATATACAATGTATCATCACTGGAAACAGAAAGTTATCAGTTCTTTTCGAAATAATACTGGTTTCTGCAACAGAAATAAAGTAGGCATGACTTCATACATTACTGTAACTTTGAAATTTGCTATATATTGGTAATTTTTCATTTTAAACCCTGTATATATATTGTATATATTGTGGAAAAATCGAAATTTTTTAAGTACCCTTTATCCTTAATGTGTTCACTTCAATTTTTTTAAAGCAGTGGCAATACGCAAATTGTTAACAGGAAATACTGAAAATGCATGGAGGTAGATTTCTGTAAAAGCTCCCGTCCTCCTCACCAAAATAGATGTTGCGACCATAATTCAGCATATTTGGACTTCCATGAAAGGCATTAAAATGTATTTATCAATCTATTTTTACCTCCCTCTATAAATCTTCTTTCACTTCAGTGACAGGTTTGCACTTGGTAGTGTTCGTTGTGACTTGTGACCCATTTCCAACAACTTCAGTTTCGGAGCAGCCCGTTTCCAAAACTTCATTTAGTTTACTGAATCACAACTTCTCATGTTATGCCTTGTGCCTGTGGAAATTCTGGCCATTGTTTTTGCACTCTGTCTCTGGCATATGTTGGAATTTTTGATTTTTAATCCCGTTGTTTTGCACAAAACCAAACTTTAAGAAAATGGTTTAAAATTCTTCACCTTTAGAGTAATTTTTGATTACACAAATGACACATATATGTGCTTAACATTTCATGTGTCTAACACATGTGTATATTTTGCCCTATTTGGTTTAATGTCTCTGAAATAGATGTTTGAACTGTTTGAACCCAACCAAGGCATACATCCTGTGCCCTCTTTTGATTGTCATGAAAGTTCCATTATCTACAATTATTTGAGGTGCATTATCAATGTTAGTCTGTACTTCAGTTAATGCTGCATTAATCTCATGCAGTAGAAACTCTTTATTTATTCCATTTGATGCTTCATCGCAGTGAGTGAATTGCCGGTGGATTTCATCCTCTCCAGTTCACACTAACACTTACCCACAACCTCTACTGACCTTTGCCACGTGCTCTTGCACATTGATGCTGTAAGGGATATTAGATTTGAAGATGTACAGGTACTTTTCCCTTCATTAGGTACAGTGGTACTTTGTAACGACGACACCACTTCCTAGCCACTTTACCCTTGCACGTAGCTGAAGACATACAAATAACGGAGATCATTTTTGGACAACCATGTTGATAACGTGCTTAAACAGTATCTTTCCTAGAATTTGGCCTTTGGTGCAACTAATGCTTCAATGTTCAGTTGACGTGTTTTATTACTTGGTCCCACTTCTGTAGATCTTTGGCCCTGGTAAAGAGCTCTTGATGTGATGATGAGTCATTCGTTCCCTGACTGGTATGTACTTCTCATGTAGTTGGGAGATTAGCCACTTGTGTTTCTTTTTTAGTGCCACTCAGGGATCACATGTAGGGTCCTTTGAGGTTGACATGTGTGCTTGTGACGCTGCATTGACCCCTGAAATAGTAACAAGTAACTGAAAAAAGGTTAATAAAAATATATTTTACGTTGGATAACTTGTTTATAAACATATTGTACAACATATTGATTCAAGGTAAAGTCAGGACATTTAGTTTTTAAAAGAGATTTACTATTCCATAAGAGTTTGAGCTCAGTGGCAAGGAGATCAAAAACGTTTACAGCAGCATACATAGTATCTCTCTGCAGCAGAGACAGTGTATGTAATTCTTTTTTTTAGTGCCACACCTGTGAATTTTTGAGTTCTGTCACCAAGGATCCAGTCTCCAGGAACACGATACATTAGAGAAAATCAGTGTTGAGAAGCAGTAGTCAGTTATCTCAGCTGGCTAAATTACTTGCAATGGGAGGTTGATGGACTCATTCTATATATGATTATTTTCACTGCTCAGTAGGGAGATGATAGTTTGATTAAGGAAGAGTTCCCCAGGACATATTTCTATCACCTGATTATGTGCTGGTTATTCAGTGTCACTGAGTGTTTGTCTGGCTTTTCATGACTTTATGTAAATTACATAAAATTTATTGTGTTTAGCTTGGCAGGAAAGGAGTTAACAAACCTGCTACAGAATTTTGGTGAAATGTCATTGGAGATTGTGTTAGACAGATATTCTGTTACAATGATGGTGTCATCTGTAAACATGGTACATTTCCACTGGGCACCATTGACTACTGCAGGCAGATCTTAGCATAAAACAGAGACACTGAAGGACTCAGAAGGACAGAAGGTGTTACTTTACCCAAACACTGTTCTGGCTGTATTACTAAGTGACTAATTGGGTTCATGACAAACAGTGCCAGTTGCATGTAGCCTATACAAGTGCTTTCTTTAATTTTCAATATTTCGTACAGATGTGGGGTGAATTTAAATTCCTGCCATGATTTAGTACATGTAAAATGTTCAAATGTGTTTGAAATCTTGCAGGACATAACTGCTAAGGTCATCAGTCCCTAAGCTTACACACTACTTAACCTAAATTATCCTAAGGACAAACACACACCCATGCCCGAGGGAGGACTCGAACCTCCGCCGGGACCAGCCGCACAGTGCATGACTGCAGCACCTTAGACCGCTCGGCTAATCCCACGGGGCTTAGCACTTATAACAAAAGTTTAACCCTGTAGGATGAGTATTACAGTCAGAATCAGTGCATATATGTCTTGCAGCAGTGTAGCTCAAGTTGCACAAATTATACCCACTGCATATATCCCATGTTTCATAATGAGAGCACTATGTGATTTCCAAAAAACTTCAAACATAATTTCAAACCTCTCATAATGCTTAATGTCATAACATAGTTGTGCATTTCTAAAGCAGTCAGAAGTATGAAGTTGTTTTATACCTTGTAGTTTGAGTCTTTAAACATACTGAATATGATTTATACGGAAGATATTTATTATGCATCATAATTTGAGCGTATTTTTATAATAATGTGGCTCATCACTCATGCTAGAAATTCTCTTAAGCAGATGTAACAATAATATACACACTAAATAATTACAAAGTATTATTAAAAATTTCAGTTATAGGTTACTCTTCTAAATGTACTTCACAGATAAGTAATGGATACATGTGTTTGCTGAAATGTATTCTGCCATTGTCCTAATAATCTGAATATTAGTTGTCTGTTACACTGTTACATGCATTACAACTTGAAGAAGCAGTTCATGGACAGAATTTTCTTTTACAAAATGATTATCATATATGGAGGCTGTGGATCTGCATATAATCAAATGTGGCTACAATAACTGCTGGTCAAGAAGGAATAACTGCAGATGTGAATTTGTTAATGACATTGTAAATATGTGATTGTCATTACTTTGTAAATTATTTATTCATAACAAACATAAAATTTAAAAACACACAGAGGAATTTATGGCAAGTTATATTCACTTTGTGTTAGGTAACCTGTGTGTACAGGGAATTACGATATTTTGCCATGGTTAAATTGTTACCTGCGCACATTTATATCATTACCACAATATCAATATGTTTACCCAAAATTGTAGTATCTCTCAACTTTGATATTTCTATATGATGATTTTCTACATAATGACAGTCTGCATTTGTAACACAATGTAGGAGGGGCATTCAATAAGTAATGCAACATATTTCTATTCTCGGCCAATGTCACTTCGAAAAATTCTGCATTTAACATCTTCGGATATGATAAAGCTATAGGGGCTGAAGAAGGAATATTCCACAAAGTTGCAATAAGTGGCAGCACTATTTGTGCCTTAAAAATGGCGTCTATAACAGATGTGTATTGCAAGCAGGGACCTGTTGAGTTTTCAGTGCAAAAGCAGACCGTCACAGGTATTCATAGGCACTTGCAGAATATCTACAGAGACCTGGTTGTGGAAAAAAGAAGTATGCCATTTGCACACAGTTGTGATTCTGCAATGTTGGAACATGCGAACACTCTGATTGTGATCTGGCAATCGCGAAGGATGGAACACCTTGCTGCTCAGCTGGACGTCTCTGTTGTTAGTGCAGACACACTTATCCACCAGTTAGGGTACTCAAAGGTGTGCTCCGCCAAACTGGAGACTGTAAAGACCAACAAATGACCACCTGTGCCAAACTGTCTGCACATTACAAGGGTTAAAGTGATAATTTTTGTCAAACATTGTCAGACGGTGAAACACTCTGAACTGAGAAACAAGACAGCAATCCACAGAGTGGCACCACATCACCTGCTCTGAAGAAAAAGTTCAAAGCTGCATCCTCAACCAGTGAAGTCATGGTGGTGGTCTTCTGGAATTTTGAAGTTGTTATTCTGTGTGATTACCTCCATCATGGTGTAGTGTTTTGCACTACCATCATGAAGTTGAAGAAACAACTTCAGCATGTACGTCACCACAAAAATGGAAATGAACTCTTCTTCTCCGTGACATTGCAAGACCTCACCAAGTCTGCACACCTGAGAGGAGCACACATACTTCATTGGGACAAAGAGACAAAATCCAGATGGTGCGATGTCCAGACTGTTGGGTAGACAAGGAAGAACTGTCCATTCTGCACTCTGCAGAAAGCAGTGTGTGGATGATGGGGGCAGTTGTTGATGCAACAAGATGGTGCTGTCATCAATTAGTAGAATGGTGTCATGAGGCATACAAGCCCTCCCAGTAAGGTGGCATAAGGCCATCAAATTGAACAGAAATTGTGCTGAAAACTCGGGTTTTGTATCAAAGATCATAGGAAATAATATGGTGTAGTGGGATCCTGAATAAAGCCAACCTGCTTTCAGAAAAATTATTGCGTTACTTACTGAACACCCCTCATATAATTAAGTCAGCATTTTAGACAATCGAATGTTCCAGATTAGTAGTATGGAATGTACTAACTTGTGTATTATGATTAGCTCAAACAATCTGAATAGCTACTTCAAGTGTAATAGATGTCAAGAAATTTCTTTTAACACTTAGTATTTAATATTATATCTCTCTGTAGTGACTACAGAGGCTTGTTAGATGTTACATTTCATTAATGTTTCTATGTTGCAAATATTACAGTTTAAAAAATTTAATATCAGCAAGGTACCAGGTACTTGGAAGGAATATCTAACAGCATATATCAGTGCATAAAGTGCTGTTACATTTTTGAATCATTTAATGTTTCACTTTTGTATATTTACCCATTGTTAATTGTGTTATGTCCAAAGAATATACTTGTGATGTTAGAATACATGGTATTGTGTCAACTTGTTAGCTCAGCATAAACATGTGAATCTCACATATTAAATTTGACATTACTTTGGTTTTAAATATGGTCAGGTACCACTTGCCATAAACAGAACAGTCATATGTGTCTCACAATCTTCTTTTTAGAAACGTCTGACATTGCTTCCACTTACGTGTGTCAGACGTATTCTGTTCTCTTTTCTGTCGGTCTCTCTTGACCAACTCTTGATCTTTTCGACCCCAATGGTATTAGGTTATGAGGCCAGAGGGTATCTTTCATTTTCCTTATTTAATCTTCTCTCTGATGGGGGAGGACCTGTTCGGGTATTGAAGAACAAGAATAAGAACAAGAACAAGAAGAAGAGGAAGTAGTTGTGATACTACTTTGTATTTCCACAATGTGGCTGGAGAAACCTTTAGCCATGCTTGTATCAGAACAGTGATGACCATGCTGTGGAGGAGCATTATTAAATTTCTGTGAAGTTGTGCAAAAGGCTGGACATTCCTGATGCACACAAAAATAATTTGGAGGTGGCAGGTGTTTGGAGAAGACTGAAATGAAAATGAGGACAGGACTTTATAGTTGAGCATTGTTGAAAGTATATGAGGTACTGCTGTACTTCCTCACAAAAGAGTACCTCCTCAGTAAACAGTTTCCCAGATACTACCATAACTTCAGAATTACATGGATAAAAGAAATTATAAAGTCACTATTTTGGTCATTTATTTATGTAGTCATAAATACCATATGCTCTTGGGATATTTTCATTGGTGTTACATGCACTTAATGTAAACTATGCAATCTGTTGTAAAATTGCTACAGGGTTTTCTTGCTGTACCCAGGGCATGTCAGAATTCCTGTTACAGGTGTGTAAGAGTTGAAGAAGGGACTTTGTACATTTCCAGACATGGGTTCAGTAATGAAACCTGGTGGATAGAGTTTGCTCTGGAACCTCTCTGTAATAGGAATTGTGAAACACTCTGGATTTTTAGTGAGCAGATGGATGGCATGTGTCGAGTGTAGACTTACTGATGCTCAGTAGTCAGTTTCCTTTATATCTATTATGGACATCATTCCACTTGATACAAGTGTTATAAATATTACTACACAGATAGAAATTTTATATTAATTTTGTGTGTGAGTTCGTTTCTTGTCATGATGCCAATTGGTCAATTGGATTCCTTAGAAGCTTGTTGTTTGCAGTAAAGCTTATTTTGTTGCCAATGTAGTGAATAAAGTTTTTGTAAGGGTTTTGTAAATTCTTGAAACTTTGTTTTGCAAGTAGTTCATTACCTGGCAGTGAAAAAAAAATGCTTGCACTTAGGAAGCTTTGCTTTAGTCTTACCTAATGGATATAAATCTGCAATAATACAAATACATCATTATTCTGTGATGTCCATACGATTATCAGTTTAGATATTTTTGTGGAAATGTTACCCCAGTTTGGAGTTGTCAGTTATCGACTTCCATGTTTCCCTTATAATTTCAGTATTACAGTGATGAAGAATGTGATTGAAACACAATAGGTAATAGTACAATGGTTTGTTCATAAATATGTTCAGAGTGCATGTGCTGTTAACAAGAAAGTATACATGTCACCTTTATTCTATTACAACAAGCTTTTTTGTTGTTCACAAGTTACTGCAATAATTTCTTTGTATTCACAATATCAACACCATTGCGACATTGGTATGTACACCAATTATAGTGATATTTCCATGTTCCTGTCATTCATATGTGAAAATTTAGTACCTTACCGTCCAGATATTGTACAGGTACCAGTAAATTGCTAATTGTTTAGACTCTAATGCCCGGTTGTACACAAGAGTTAAACTTCTGACTGGTTTGCAAATAAGTTAATGAGCTAAATGTTCCACTTGAAGCATAAGTGCAATCATTTGCTAAACTTTTTCTTCCTTACATGCTTGAAGTTCATCAGAAGTCTGTAAGTGCACTCATCCTGAAATACTCAATAAATAAAGTGTGGGTATTTGCACACATGATCAGTTACACTGCCTTGGCAAGCACACTGTTTCCCACTGTACTACTTGCCAATACCTACTCGCTAAGATGTGTAGTCTTATGTTAAAAATGTCTTGTTGTGTTCAAGTCCATCAATAATTATCCAAAATATTTTTTGTAGTTTCTGGAAGGCATTAATTAGGCAACTTGCAACTGGTACCGGGTTCCTGGACATACAGCTGAATCTCCAGTAGCCCAGTGTAAGAGTTAACTTGAAGGTCAGTTACTCGAACAGCATTAGTTTAATAAGTGATGATGTCATTCATTGTTATGTAAGCAACTTCTGTGCCTAAAGTTAGTTTCGCAATACTGTCTGATTGTAAAGTGACTTTTTTAACATAATAAGCCTTGAGTTATTAATATTAGTGCATCTTCATTGGGGCTCTTGTCTATTTTTATTACACTAACCATTGGCTACAGATTTTTCTCCATCAGATGCATGTATCCGTGCACGTCCACTCTATGCACATTTCTTACTTAATGTGTCAGAATTTTGGGTACATGAACATTGATTAGTGTAGATCTTGTTTGCATACATGGTTGTTAGGTGATCATAAATCATTAACTCAATCCACTAATTTATGGCTAATGATAGAAGCAGTTCCTAGTTGTGGAAGTTTCTTCATTCTCCTATATCTTTCCGCACGAGCTCTGATTTCCCTTATTTTATCTTGGTGATCAATCCTCCCTATGTAAGTCGGTGTCAACAAAATATTTTCACATTCGGAGAAGGAAGTTGGTTACTGGAATTTCGTGAGAAGATTCTATCGCAACGAAAAACCCCTATCTTTTAATGATGTCCATCCCAAATCTCATATCAATTCTGTGACACTCTCTCCCATATTTCACTATAATACAAAACCTGCTGCTTTTCTTTAAAGTTTTTCGATGTACTCAGTCAGTGCTATCTGGTGAGGATCCCACACTGTGCAACAGTATTCTAAAAGTGGGCGGACAAGCATAGTGTCGGCAGTCTTGTTAGTAGGTCTGTTACATTTTCTAAGTGTCTTGCCAATAAAACACAGTCTTTGGTTAGCCTTCCCTACATAATTTTCTGTGTGTTCCTTCCAATTTAAATTGGTCATAATTGTAATACCTAGGTATTTAGTTGAATTTACAGCTTTTAGATTACACTGATTTATCATGTAACTGAAGTTTAATGAGTTCCTTCTAGCACTCATGTGGATAACCTCACACTTTTCATTATTCAGAGCCAACTGCCACTTTTCCAACCTTTCTGATCCTATTTTTCTAAATCGTTTTGCAGTTTGTTTTGATCTTCTGATGACTTTATTAGTCGATAAATGACAGCATCATCTGCAAACAACTGAAGACGGCCGCTCAGATTCTCTCCCAAATTGTTTATATAGATAAGCAACAGCAAAGGGCCTACAACACTACCTTGGGGAATGCCAGAAATCACTTCTGTTTTACTCTATGACTTTCCTACAATTACAATGAACTGTGACCTCTCTGACGGAAATCACAGATCCAGTCACATAACTGAGATGATATTCCATAATCACACAATTTCACTACAAGCTGCTTGTGTAGTACCTACAGTGTCAAAAGCCTTATGGAAATCCAGAAATATGGAATCAATCTGAAATCCCTTGTCAATAGCACTCAGCACTTCATGTGAATAGAGAGCTAGTTGTGTTTCACAAGAATGATGATTTGGGGATTACAATATTCAGTCTTGCTACAACAGTCCTGTGTTCACTAATCCCTGAATCAGTTTTTATGCTCGTTATTAACTCAGGATTATTTCTTGCTAAGAGGTCAAGCGTGTTTTCACAACCGTTTACTATTCACGTGGGCTCATGAACTAATTGCTCGAGATCATTTTCAGAGAATGTGTTTAGCACAATTTCAGATGATATTTTATGCGTACCTCCAGAATTAAACATGTATTTTCACCAACATATCGAGGGTAAATTAAAGTCACCACCAACTATTATCATATGATTCGGGTATGTGTTTAAAATCAAACTCAAGTTTTCTTTGATCCTTTCAGAAACTGTGCCATCTGAATTGGGAGGTCGGTAAAAGGATACAATTATTATTTTATTCCATTTGCCAACAATGACTTCTGCCCATACTAATTCACAGGATGTATCTACTTCAATTTCGTGACAAGTTAAACTACTTCTGACAGCAACAAACACGCCTCCGCCAACCATGTTTAGCCTATCCTTTTGGAACACCATTAGGTTCTTCACAAAAATTTTGGCTGAGCTTATATCCAGCTTTAGCCAGCTTTCAGGGCCTATAACAATTTAAGCATCAGTGCTTTCTATTAGCGCTTGGAGCTCTGGTACTTTCCCAACACAGCTACAACAATTTACAACTGTTATACCAGTGGTTCCTGTATCTACATTTTTACTGTGTTCAACCTCCACCCTTTGTAACTGAAGTGCTTTTTGTGTTTTTTTCCCAAGACCCTCTAACGTAAAAAACTGCCCAGTCGACGCCACACAGACCCTGCTACCTGTGTATCCGCCACCTGTATGTGGTGGGCACCTGACCTATTCAGTGGAACCCGAAACCCAACCACCCTTTGGCGCAAGTCGAAGAATCAGCAGCCTACACGGTCACAGAACCGTCTGAGCCTCTGATTCAGACCCTTCACTCGGCTCTGTACCAGAGGTCCGGAATTGCCCCTGACGGCTATGCTGCAAATGGTCAGCTCTCCTTTAATCTTGCAAGCAAGAATGGCAGCCTTTACCACTTCTGTTAGCTGCTCAAAACCAAAGAGAATCTCTTTTGATCCAAAGTGACATGTGTAATTGGTACCAACTTGAGCAACCACCTACAGTTGGCTGAATGCTGTGCTCTTCATGGCATCTGGGAGTACCCTTTCCACATCTGGAGTGACTCCACCCGGTATGCACACGAAATGCACACTGGATTTCTTACCATTCTTGTCATCCAAGTCCCTAAGGGGGCCCTATAATGCACCTAACCTTGGAGCTCCAAACTACCAATAATCTCAGCCTCTGTGATTGCCCAGATCTTGGAGGCTGAGTGGTTTCCTCTGAAACAGGACAGGTGACAGCATCTGGCTCAGTGACAGTGTCAGCCACAGACAGAACCTGGAACCTGTTTGTCAGACAAACCGGAGAGGCATTATGTGTGGCCACCTGGGAAGTCTTTCACCATGTGCTTCGCCCCGGGGCAACCTCCCACTCGACAACAGGTGAGGGGTCAGCCTCCGTGCGAGCAGTAACTGGGTTGGCCACTGGTGAGGACTGATCAGAAGACTCTGACGTGCTGGACGTCCGTTGTGTCCCCACGGCCGGCCCACAACAGTGGTGCCCATCCACTGCAGCCTCAAGCTCTGTAACGGAAGCCATCACAGCCTGTAGCTGAGAGCGAAGTGTCACCAACTCGGCTCACATCCGCATACAACAATCACAATCCCTGTCCATAGAAAAGACCATGGAAGACTAAACTATGCAGATAAACAAACTGTCAGCACATGCTGTGCAATTCGACTATAGATCCTGCCAAAAACACAAACTGTGTCTAGTAATACGTGTATGTTCAGAAACCTAACTACTGAAACTCAGGTCAAACTAAATAATTTGACCCTGATCTGGAACTTGTAATATGTCACAAAATCAGTTTACTTTCTGACGCAAATGAAAACACGAGAACTGTGGCTATTAGATGTTAAATTTACACGCAGAAACTCAAGAAATTAAACTATTAAAGTAGACAGATGATATAATAAAATTCGCTCCTGGTTAGGAACCTCGTAAATGACAAATGTGGTTACTTATCTGTTGCTGCATCTGTCGCAGTAAGCTACTGCTGCCTGAGTACTGCTATGACATGTTTGCGCACTTCCATTCTTTCATTGTTCCCCTCTATTACTGTGATTCAGTACATTTACAATTGAAAAGAAGGCAAAGTGCTGGAGTGTTTCTCTAGAATGTTTCTAAATACTTGTAATGTGGCTATTTAGAGAGACTGCTATACTCATTCATTTTCCGTGGTGGATTAAATGTACTAAGCTAGCAGTAGGAATAAATTGAATCGGTTCCAGTGTAGAAATTTTTGCTTCAATCAGGATGATGAAGTATCGGTGCCTCATGCAATTGGTTTTTAATTAACTCAAATGCTTCTTGATATTCCTTATTCCATTTCCAGTGGAGATGTACTTGTGAAGATAAAAAAATCGAGGATAAATACTGTGATAGAAATTGCACAAACTGAGAGATTTTCAGTTGATTACATCATTTTTGTGCAGGAAAATTTCTCACTGGTTCCATTTTCATTGGATCAGGTTTGATTCCATGCAAAGAAATTACATGCCCAAGGAAACAAGCGATTTGGCAAATTCTTATTTACCCAACCACTAAACGCTTACATTACACGACATAGAATGAATAAATGTTCTCCCTAAAGGTAGTACTAATTAGAATAACATTATGTAGGTGATAAGTGTATCAATAATTCTTCTCTTAGAACTTCTGTGAGTGCTGTCATAAAGGCCACTGATGATACTGACAGCCCGAAGGCCATCCTTTTAAACTGCTAACACCTTCCATTCCACAGAAAGGCTGTGTTCTTCCTGCTATACCTTCATCCTCCAGTTGGTCACATTGTACAGTAAACTGCATCATTTCTCCATGGGCATCAGTTAGTAAATGCACGCTGCCATCCCTTTTTGTTACAGTGTGGATTGCATTAGAACTTTCACTATCTGAGTGTTAAATAATCTGATTCTTCTACACACCCGTAATTGCTTTATTAACTATGGCTTTCTAGGGCAAGGGTACTGGGTACAATTTACTATGGAATGGCTCATGATTCTTAACTTGAGTTTTACAAGCACATCATCTGATTGGACAAGATGTTCTTAAAATAGATCGACATAACACCCTTATATTTTTACCTGTTCCTTCTGTTTAGCTTCAGGCATGTCCCCTAATGTTTGAGTCATACTTTGAGTGCTGGTCAGAGCATTTTAATCATCATTATTCTCCTGGAGCCCAGTGTCTTCCCCCGACTTACTTAAAGATGCAGTTCCCAAAATCATATTTACGAATGGAGTAACCTAATCGTCTCCCTTGACGAATCCTGAAACACTCTCCTCTTCATTTCTGTCTGACTAGTGGAAGGAACAGAAGTGTGAAAGAATGCATTGACAAACCTATTCAGAATCAGTGAATTCTGAGAACCAAACTGATGTTAAGTCATCCAAAAATGAATACACTCTGCTCATACATACTCTCCTAAACTCTGAACTTTAACAGTGCCTGGCCTTTAGTGGGTTTACTTTGATTGTTTACAGCAGTGTCAATACACAGATCATTAAGAGTAAATATTGAAAATGCAAGGATGTAGATTTTCTGTAATAGCTCCTATCTTCCTCACACGAAAGACATTAAAATGTATTCATGATTCTATTTTTCCTCCCTCTATAAATCCTCTTTCACTTCAGTGACAGGTTTGCGCTAGGTAGTGTTCATTGTAACTTCTGACGCATTTCTGACAATTTCAATTTCTGAGCGGCCTCCTTTGATAACTTCATTTAGTTTACTGAATAAAGACTTCACATATTATGACTTTGACTTGTGGAATTTCTGGCCATTTGTTTTGCACTCTGTCTCTGGCATATGTTGGAAATTTTTATTTTTAATCCTGCTCTTTTTCACACAACCAAATTTTTTTTAAGAATGTGGTTAAAATTCTTCACAGTTGCAATAAATTTTTATTACACAAATGACCCATACATTTGCTTAACATTACATGTGGCTAACGCACGTGTCTACTTTGCCCTGTTTGGTTTAATGTTTGTGAAATAAATGTTTGAAAAGTTTGAACTGTTGGAACCCAAGCAAGGTGAACACCCTGTGCCCTTTTTTGATTCTCCTGAAAGTTCCATTATCTACATTTATTTGAGGTGCATTGTCAATGTTAGTCTCTATTTCATTCAATGCTGCATTAATCTTGTGCAGAAGAAGCTCTTTATTTATTCCTTTTGACCCTTTGTCACAGACTGTGGATTGCCAGTGGATTTCATATTCTCCAGTACACTCTAGCACTTGCCCACAACCTCTACTGACCTTTCTTGCCACACACGCTACTGCACATTGATGCTTGCTAGCCACTTTCCTCTTGCCCATAGCTGATCTCCATTACTTGTATGACTTTGTTGTTGGACAACCATGTTGATAACATGCTTAGACAGCATCTTCCCTAGAATTTGGCATTAGGTTCAACTAATGCCTTAGGTGTTCAGTTGACATGTTTTAATACTTGGTCTCACTTCTGCAGATGTTTGGACCTGGTAAAGGGCTTTTGATGTGTTGGTTTTGTAGTACCACCCAGGGATCATGTGAAGAGTCGTCTAAGATTGATATGTGTGCATGTGAAGCTGCATTGTCAGCTGAAATACTTTTATTAATCTTTTGTCAGTTATGCAACTTGTTAGGTATATCTTCTGTTGGATAAGTTGTTTATAAACATATTGTACAACATAGTGATTAAAGGGACAATTATGGAATAGTAAATAACTATTCAAAGCTGAACTAAATAAGAAAACAACATAAGGTTTTCAGCTCAGTGGGAAGGAGGTTGAAAATTTTTTACAGCAGCATACATAGCATCTCTCTGCAGCAGAGACACTGCACATAATTGTTTTGTTTACTGCCACACTTGTGAATTGTTGAGTTCTGTCACCAAGTATCCAGTCTCTAGGAACAAGATTTTCTGTGGTGGATTAAACGTAATAAGTGGACCAGTAGGAAGCTGTTTCATAGCCTCTCACAGCCAAACACCACTGACTTTTGTAACAGGGCTACTCACCACTGTATCACCCTTAAGGAAAACACAGTTGCAGTGAATGTTTGCAGATTATGTGGGTTGTTCTATTGTTGTATACAATCTCATTGGTGGATGTGGTCTGCCAGACTGCTGATTCGATTTGTAGATCAGTTAACAGCCCGTTGCAGCTTCTCGCTGTTTTCAACTTTTAGTAGACCTGTAGAACCATTAGCAAATAAGATACCTTTATATTCTTCTATACTTACATGCATTATGTTCAGCTGCTTCGCCTTTTGGTCACTTTACCTAGAGTACCATCTGCTGATGACACTGTAATACACAGAAAAGTAACATTGTTTAGGGATTCTAGGAGGAAATATGTTGACTTGGACTGAATTTCTGTTTATTGTGATGAATGGCAGCTTGTTTTACATGTACAAAAATGTAAGTGAATGTGGATGAGTAGGAGAAACAAGCCATTAATGTTCAAATACAGTACTGTGATGCTTGACACAATCTACATCCGCATGACTGATCTGGAGTTCACAATAAACTGTGTGGCAGATTGTTTGTCTACCCATCTTCAAGCTATCTTTTCCATTCCACTCACGGACAGCATGAGCGGAAAATGAACACTTCAGTCACACCCTGTGAGCTCTAATTTATTTGGTGTTGGTGAAGATGATGATCATTTCTCGCTATGTAGGTGGGTGGCAACAAAATATTTTCACACTCTAGGAGAAAGCTGGTGATTGAAGTTGTAGTGGACTGACCAGACAGCCAATCCACTATGACTTGTAGCCGAATAGCATGCGTTTAACTCACGCAGGCTGGCGTGAGGTCTGGAACAGATTAAAGTAGTTGATTCTAATAAATAAAGTACGGAGTTGATGTAATACTTAACTTTAACCCATAATTGGAGAACATCGCTCTTGTTGATACATTATATAATCTCAATATAAACTGGTCATGGCGCCTTGCTAGGTCGTAGCAAATGATGTAGCTGAAGGCTATGCTAACTATCATCTCGGCAAATGAGAGCGTATTTGTCAGTGTAGCTTCGCTAGCAAAGTCGGCTGTACAACTGGAGACGAGTGCTAGGATGTCTCTCCAGACCTGCCGTGTGGCGGCGCTCGGTCTGCAATCACTGACAGTGGCGACACACAGGTCCGACGTATACTATCGGACCGCGGCCGATTTAAAGGCTACCACCTAGCAAGTGTGGTGTCTGGTGGTGACACCACAGAAGTTTCATCAGAAGATCTGACTGCAATGAAAAAGGGCTTGGTTTTCATGATTGACACCCCAATTCGCGTATTATATCCATGACCCTGTCTCCCCTAATTTCACTATAATACTAATCGAACGGCCCTTGTTTGAACTGATTGTTGTCCTATGTCAATAATATCTTGCACAGATCTCACAAAGCACAGCAATACTTCAGAAGATGGTGGATGTGCTTGATTATATGCAGTCTCTCTTGTAGACCTTTGGCACTCTCCAAGTGTTCTGCCAATAAATTGCAGTCATTGGTTTGGTTTCCTCACGGCATAGTCTATATGATCATTCTGATTTAATTCATCTGTAATTCTAATTTTAGGTATTAAGCTTAATTAGCAGCCTTTATTTTGATGTATTGTGAAACCAAAATTTGGCGGGTATCCCCTCATACTCGTGTGGATGATCTCATTTCTCCTTATTGAGAGACAAATGCCACTCTTTGCACCATATAAATATCTTATCTAAAACATTTTGCAATTCGTATTGATCATCTGACAACTTTACACGATGGTAAATGACGGCATCAACTGTTAACAATCTAAGAGGACTGCTCAGATTGTTTCCTAATTCATTTGTGTAGATCAGGAACAGCAGAGGGCCTTTAACGCTCTGGTGGAGATCACCAGATATTACTTCCATTTTACTTGATGGCTTTCCATAAATTATTATAGTCAATGACCTTTCTCACAGGAAATCATGAATCCAGTGCACAACTAAGATGTGATGCAATTTTATTAGAAGTCACGTCTGAGGAATAGTGTTGAAAGCCTTCTGAAAATCTAAAATTATGGCATCATTTTGAGATCCCCCTGTCGATAGCACTCATTACTATATGGAACTAAAGTGCTAGTTGTATTGCGGTGCTCCATGAGAAAAATATTTTCCAAATCCATGCTGACTGTGTGTCAACAGATTGTTTTCCTGGAGGAAATTCATGATGAACACACACAGTTTATGTTCAAAAATCCTGCACCAAATCTGCATAATTGATATAGGTCTGTAATTGAGCAAATTACTCCCATTCCTTTTCTTTGTATTGGTGCAAATTTTGCAGCTTATTCTTCAGGTGTGGATCTTACGATGAGCAAACGGCTGTGTATGATTGCTAATCATGGAGTTATTGTATCAGCATGCTCTGAAACGAACCTGAGTGGTATACAACCTGGACTGGAGGCCTTGCTTTTATTGAGTGATGTAAGCTGCTTCTCAACATGGAGGACACCTATAACTAAGTTAGTAATGTTGGCAGTCATTCTTGTTTTGAATACTGGAATATTTACTTGGTTTTTGAAATTGTGTCAGCAAAGAAAACTATGCATCGTAACTCAGCTTTTGTGGCACTTCATCAGTAACATCACCATTGTTATCATGCAGTGAAGGTATTGATTGCATGTTGGCACTGTTGTACTTTACATACAACCAGAATCACTTTCAATTCTGCCAGATTTAAGGACAGTTTCATTGTGGTAACTATTAAAAGCCTCTCTCACTGCAGTTTGCACTAAATTTCCAGTTTTTGTAAAACCTTTTTTGCCAGTTTTGGGATTTTACATTATTTTACATTTGGCGTGCATTTCCTCATAGCTCCTGTAATAGTGTTGTGACCTGTTTTGTGTACTATGAAGGTTCTCTTATCATTTTATTTGATATATAGCCCACAACTGCCACCGATTCTATTTATTCAAATCCATAACATCTTGTCAAGGTCTACATAGTCAGATTAGAAGAAGTTGAGGCTGTCTCTTAAAAAGGGGTCAACCACAATTTTTATCTGCTTTTATATATGTATATAGCGTTTATATAGTGTTTATTTTTGTGTGCTTGGATCTTATGATATCTAGATTCACTACAATATATGTCTTTACGCTAACCCATGTATCAGTCTAATGCTCCCTATTTGTTCAGGATTATTTGTTGGTAATTGGTCTATTATGCTTTTGAAACAATTTATGCTTAAAGTGGGACCCTGAGCTAATAATTATTGTTGAAATACTTATCTGAGAATGCTTTTGGTACGATCTGAGATGACATCTTATACTTACAATCAATTTGTGATGTCTATTTTAGCCAACATATGGAGGGTAGATTGAAGTCATCACCATCTGTAATTCTATGACTCGGGTACCAATTTGAAATGACTGAGCATGTCTTTGAGCTGTTCAGCAACTGTTCCAGGTGGTTGGTAAAATGAGCTAGTCATTAATTTGTTCAAGTTGTCAAATATAACCTATCCATACTAACTCACAGGGACTATCTACATAAATAAGTAAAAGGGAATGGTGATGAATTCAGATGACTTAAAGAGAGGGGAAACATGATTAATTAAGGCTGTAATTGTATTGTGTCATAAGAAGGTAATGACAGAAGGTTGACGACATTTGAGAGGAGGAGCCATAATTCAGTTGGGTCGGGGTATTTTGTGGTTGACCGATGCTCAGAGCGCATCGAATGTCCCACCTTCACTGTGTCGAGTGTTTATCTTGTCTTTATGTCCTCAGTTGACTTACTCTTCTGATAATTCATAATGTAATTGGATACATAGAGAGTCTAATATATAGAAGGTCTTAAAGTTTACAAGCTCATGGAGCCAGTTGACCTTCCTTGTGGCAGAAATGTTGAAGGGGAAGGAAGAGTGGTCAAGGAAAAGAAATGGTGAGGTTTAGAAAAAAGGAGTAGAGATGGGAAAATTTGGAAGACTTCATGCAGCCATAGCCCCTTGTTTTGGTTGACTTTTCCAAATTTACTACTTTTACTAAAATTCATCAGGCCATCTCCGTCACCCCTCTTCCTTCCCCTTCAACTCTTCTGCCAGGAGAGGGGCCACTGGCTCCCAAAACTTACAAACTGTAATACCCTCTATATGATTGTTCTCCTGCCAAAGGTTGCTGAGTAGACTTTTTATTTATTCAGTTGCATTATATTTTCAAAAACTGATTATTTTCTTCTAATAACTGCTGTGTTTTACTTCTTGTCATCATTTACTAGGTGAATTTGAAATTAAAACTACATTGATTAGGCCATAATTTGAGGACTACTTTCTCTGAACAGCCTAAACTCTTCGAGCATAGTTCTTTCACTGCATTCTGAGGAATTTTGCCAGCTTCAGCCAATATTGGCTTTTTGTCCTGAAAGTGGATTCTTTGCTCATACAAGGATTCCTCACAAGAGCCTCTAATTACATTAGCATCATCCACTCATCAGTGTCAGACAAGTGGTGCCATTCTGTTGAGTTAATGCAGGATCCCCAATCTGTGGGGACAGATCCTTCTTGGTAGACTCAGTAGAGAATTTGTCACTAGAGTATCGAGTACAGGTGCAAGAGACATGAGTAAAAATAATAGACGGCTGACTGCACTTCTGGTTTGTTAATCATATGCGGTATGGCCTCCACGTATTTCTCTACCAGGTTTTTACAATTATCAGAGTTTGCAATGTAAGCTAATTTAACCACCTTCCCAGCATCATCTTCAAAACTGATATGATGTGGACATCTGAATTAGTTGCATAATGTCCCTGTTAACATGATGCTGTTAATGTTTTGAGAGAAAATGTGTTTGTCGCTACACGTAGCTATATGTATGTCCAATGTGTATTATGTATTTTGCTGCTGTGAGAGCAACTGTGTTGGTTTCTTCCATGCATTTGACATTATCCACATATTTACTTCAGGTTTATACAGATTTAGTCATAATTAAAAGTGAAAGTGACTTGTGTGAAAATACACTCTTGGAAAAAGAATTAGGTAAACCCTTTCAGAGGTTTCCAATTCACTCAAGATTTGTTGAAACATTCACACTCAAGATTTATTGTAGCAACAGTGTGTATGGAGTACATGAAATGACTAAATTTACAGGTTGGTAGCCGAAGTGGTACTGAGGTCTCAGATATCGGCCCATGCTGAAATTTCCGTTTTAGTATGTGGTGCAGCCTCCAAATGTGTCAATGCGGATACTGACTCTGGCATCCATTCCATCATACAGATGGTGAATATTGTACAGGAATACACTATGCTACACCTGCCAGACCTGTTCTTGCAGTTTTGTAAGAGCTGTTGGGACAAGAAATGACTCGTGCCATTTGTCAACCATCATCTCCAGCTCGGGCTCCATTGGGGACAAGTGTGGAGAAAGTGCTGGCCCAAGAATTTTCTTCAGGTCTTGCAGAGCATGTTGAGTTCCATGGGCACTGTTTGGGCTAGCGTTATCCTGTTTGAACAACACATCATTGTCATGGTGCAAGAATGGCAAAAAAAATTGGGCTAACAACATTCTGCCCAATGGTTCACATCACTTTCATAAATGCAAAGATAAACGAGAGTTGTAGCTTATCGCAACCCCAAACGTAAGGACTGTGGTGGGACCAGTGTGCCTCGAATGAAATAAGTTTATGAGACATCGCTCACCAGGTCTGTCATGCATGCAAATGAGCATCACTTGCTTGCAGGCAGAATCTGCTTTCATCATTGAAGTCTATGACACACCATGCTGTCATCCAAATGATCCTCTGATAGCATGAACAGTGCAAATCGATGCTGTGCCGTGGTTGGGAGATAGGCTAGCCCGACTGCTAATAACCAATTTTCAACAGTTCATGTTGGCACATGTGGGCTCACAAGACCTCTTATCTGTGTGTGGTAGCTCTATGAACTGCCACTGGAGCCCTTACCATATGTCTGTCTATACAGTTGTCTGTGCGGTGTGTAGGTCCAGGATCTCTTTCATGTGAGTGACACACCGAGGGAGGTGGTGAAGTGGTTAGCATACTGGACTTACATTTGGGAGATAAGGAGATAATGGTTCAAACCTGCGTCCAGCTATCCTGATTTAGGTTTTCCATGATTCACTTCAGGCAAATGCTGCGATGGTTCCTTTGAAAGGGTATGGCTAATTTTCTTTTCCATTCTTGCATAATCCAGTAGGACCAATGACCTCATTGTTTTGTCCCTTCCCCCAAATCAACCAACCGAGCAATGGGTGTGACAATACTCACATGACCACTGATAAGAGTGTCATTAGACAGCTGACACAACACATCTAGTCAGTCTCCTCTCTATGACATGCAACACACAAAGGCTCTGTAGTCAGATGTGCTTGACAAGTAAACGTGCTGCACTTCATACAAACTTTTATCATGGAGTTGCCTTTTTTTTCCTTCCACACACATGTAACACCCATTCTTCTTCATCTCTGATGGCTCTGGTGTGTCAATGACAGCTTCTGAAGGGAATTTCTTTCTTAGGTTGGAAATCATCTCAATGAGGACTGATACCTGAATTTCTATTCTTCAAGTGTTCATTTGCCAATGGAAATTCTTCAGATAAATACATTGAATTATGACATTTCCTTTTGGTTGCGAAAGTGAATACAAAATTTGGCAATTTGGCCCAGTTATGTTCAGCATAAGTGCAAAATGGCTAAGCAGGGATGGCTAGAGGACAAATGTAAGGATGTAGAGGTTTATCTCACTTGGGGTAAGATAGATACTGCCTACAGGAAAATTAAAGAGACCTTTGGAGGGAAAAGAACCACTTGTATGAATATCAAGAGCTCAGATGGAAACCCAGTTCTAAGCAAAGTAGGGAAAGCAGAAGGCTGGATGGAGTATATAGAGGGTCTATACAAGGACAATGTACTTGAGGACAATATTATTGAAATGCAATAGCATGTAGATGAAGATGAAATGGGAGATAAGATACTGCGTGAGGAGTTTGACAGAGCACTGAAAGACCTGAGTTGAAACAAGGCCCTGGGAGTAGATAACATTCCATTAGAACTACTGACAGCCTTGGGAGAGCCAGTCCTGACAAAACTCTACTATCTGGTGAGCAAGATGTATAAGACAGCCGAAATACCCTCAGACTTCAAGAAGAATAAATAAATTCCAGTCCCAAAGAAAGCATGTGCTGGCAGATGTGAAAATTACCAAACAATCAGTTTAAAATGTCATGGATGCAAAATACTAACGCGAATTCTTTACAGACTAATGGAAAAACTGGTAGAAGCTAACATCAGGGAAGATCAGATTGGATTCCACAGAAATATTGGAACACGTGAGGCAATACTGTCCTTACGACTTACCTTAGAAGAAAGATTAAGGAAAGGCAAACCTATGTTTCTAGCATTTGTAGACTTAGAGAAAGCTTTTGACAATGTTAATTGTAATACTCTCTTTCATATTCTGAAGGTGGCAGGGGTAAAATAAAGGGAGCGAAAGGCTACTTACAATTTGTACAGAAACCAGATGGCAGTTATAAGAGTCGAGGGACTTAAAAGGGAAGCAGTGGTTGGGAATGGATTGAGACAGGGTTGTTGCCTCTTCCCAATGTTATTCATTCTGTATATTGAGCAAGCAGTGAAGGAAACAAAAGAAAAATTCGGAGTAGGTATTAAAATCCAAGGAGAAAAAATAAAAACTTTGAGGTTCACCGATGATGTTGTAATTCTGTCAGGGACAGCAAAGGACTTGGAAGAGCAGTTGAACGGAATGGACAGTGGTTTGAAAGGAGGATATAAGATGAACATCAACAAAAGCAAAATGAGGATAATGGAATGTAGTGGAATCGGGTGATGCTGAGCAAATTAGGTTAGGAAATTAGGTTAGGAAATGAGACACTTAAAGTAGTAAAGGAATTTTGCTATTTGGGGAGCAAAATAACTGATGATGGTCAAAGTAGAGAGGATATAATATGTAGACTGGCAATGGCAAGGAAAGTGTTTCTGAAGAAGAGAAATTTGTTAACATTGAGTGTCAGGAAGTCGTTTCTGAAAGTATTTGTATGGAGTGTAACCATGTATGGAAGTGAAACATGGACAATAAATAGTTTGGACAAGAAGAGAATAGAAGCTTTCGAAATGTGGTGCTACAGAAGAATGCTGAAGATTAGATGGGTAGATCACATAACTAATGAGGAGGTATGGAGTAGAATAGTGGAGAAGAGGAGTTTGTGGCACAACTTGACAAGAAAAAGGGACTGGTTGGTAGGACATGTTCTGAGGAATCAAGTGATCACAAATTTAGTATTGGAGGGCAATGTAGAGGCTAAAAATCGTAGAGGGAGACCAAGAGATGAATACACTAAACAGATACTGAAGGATGTAGGTTGCAGTAGGTACTGGGAGATGAAGAAGCTTGCACAGGACAGAGTAGCACGGAGAGCTGCATCAAACCAGTCTCTGGACTGAAGACCACAACACAACACACATGTTCAGCATACTATAAACTAACACCATAGGCCAACTCCTAAATTTGGAAACAGCATAACCTATAATCATTTTATCCACATTATCCATTCCTCCTTCGGTGTGATTGTAATTTAATAGTGATACCTGGATTTCCTGTTTCAGGGTTGATATCATGCATTGTGGACACGAGTATCAGTGAACAATTACTTTTTGTTGGGTACAAGACAAGAGATTTATTAGCTTGGAAGCCAAGTTTTGAAACTCCACAGGTTGATCTCTTAGATGTGAAATTCAGGAGGGATCTCTCTTTCCTTCTTGTGAAGAGTGCCTAGGATGGTCAATTTTTTTCTCTAACATGTCTTCCACTACTGGCAGCTTGTGTACATTTCATCGATTGTCACATAATCAGCAGGATTATATGATCACTTCAGGTTGATTGCAAAGGAATGTGGACACTTTCTGACAGTGGTTATGCTGTCAAGTTTTTCCTTTCATTTTGAGTGGAAATATTAGCAAACCTCATACAATGCATTACAATCAGAAATCTGTTGTAGCTCATTAAGGCCGCATATTCAGTGGCTCAGTCTTAGAGTTAAAAATGACAGAGCAAGTGCTTGAGTGTCAGTCACCTCTGATCTCTCTGAATATGGCTGGATGGTATTCAGCCAAAATATTAGAAGAAGAAGAAGAAGAAGAAGAAGAAGAAAAAGCAGAATTTATGTGGGTGAATGCCAAAAATTTAATGGAACAGTCTTTACACCATGACAATTTGAAGAACCATGGACACCAGCTTGTCACAGATTGGTTATTTAGTTCTGCTTTGAATGGCGTTACTTCTTGCCCCTGGGTTATGCTTACTAGTGTTAGTGACTAGAGCATTCTTCGTTGCAAATGCTAAAAATGCAACAGTAGCTACACAAATGTGTTCACATGGTATTAGTAGGATCTACATAGAATAAATATTAGCAGAAATGAATGTACTGGGATCATCCTTCACTCCAATGAAACTTTTGAAGCAAATAAAACTGTCTAGATCATTAAAAATATGGTCTTTGTTCATTGTCTTCATGAGATATCTGCAATAACGATTAGAGAAACATAAAGAGTGATAGATGCTTGTTAACGACATTGAGCTCAAAAAATTTAAAAAGTAAAAATTATTTTAATGGTTCACTCACAAAGAAACTTCGAACTTGTGAAGCAAAATTCAGTGTCAATATTGAAATCTATGTCTAATCAGCACGTCACTTAATAACTGGTTGAAAGTTAATACAAAGATTTGAGTTCCAGCTTACAGGCAGCACTGATGTGGGAAACATTGCCTTCAAGTTTCACTTTTTTATTATTGTATTTTTCCTTCTTCTAGTTATAATTATTAAAAAGCAGAAATAAGTTAAATTACAAATATACACATTCAAATTATAAAACAGAATTAAATTCAGTAAAATTTCTTACTAATGGGACAACTTTTTAGATATGACATGCAGTCCATGTGCAGTGGACCCAAACTTACCAAGTAATCACTGAATCTGTTAATATTATCTACACATCAGGCACATGAAATGGCAGTATTTAATAATAACAATAATAATAATAATAATAATAATAAATAGAAGTAGTATTGTTACAATTAGGCTTGTATAATGGATAGAAAAACTGTGCCTTATGAACTAAAGCTTACCAAAGAATACACTAAAAGATATAGACTTGTAAAATATATTATTTTCTTAATAGAAAAAAGAACATCACTATTAAATTCAAATATTTTGAAGGCCACTCTATCTTGTGGAAGAACCAGCAACTCACTTCCAAGTGTTGGTCATTTACTGTGCAACCAGCAGTGAATCCGCCAGACCAGCAGATCTGAGGTGAGGTGTGGCTCAGTCAGCAGCAGGAGAGCATGCCACAGTTGGCATACATTACACCAGCAATTCTGGAAAAATGTCAAAAAACCATTTAGGGCTAAATTTATTTTGTTTCATTAAGATTGTGGACCTGTGTTTTTTTGTGGTTCAAAATTTCTAGGTTCTCCCTTTGGGGCTCTACACCACACTTCCATGCTTTCATTTAGGTGACATAACTTATGCTTCTCCATTAGAAGTGCATTGTATATGCACTTCCTTTTCTATCATAGGATTACTCCCTAAAACTTGTCATGGATCTGCTCCTCATTTGTCCTATATAAAACTTGTCTCAGCCATTTCAGTTTATTTTGTATACTCCTGAATTGCAGTATTTGTCTGGCTTTATTTCCATTTTTGTGGAATAACCTATTTCCCAGGGTAATATCATCTACCAAACGCTTTGGGGACATTTTTGTGTAGATATTACAGTGCGGGATTGCACACAATCTACAGAATTCTAGCCTTAATCAAATTTATGCTGCTGTGATGTTTGACATTCCTAACAGAGAATCATCCCACCCCAGAAACATATCGATCATTATAAGCAAGTATCCTGGTTACAATATGATGTGTGATTTAAATATTATGTAATCACAGGAGATGGGGTCAAAAGTTCTCTCTGTTTCCGGAACACTAATGTAGTGCTTTATCGCTGATACTTTGCCATGAGGATGCCATCTGCTGAGTGCAGGAATTAGTGGATCGTGGAATGCTCGGTGCAGAATCCACAGAATCCAGACTGTTCTGGGACTAGGGTATTGTAGTCTGTAATGAATTACTGGATCAACTGTATTTCAGTATGTTCAAGAATTCTGAATGAGAAAATAAGGAATGAGATTGGACTAGAACTTATGGGAAGAAGCAGATTGGGGTTTATGGATGGTGATGGCCTCAGGTGACTTAACCTCAGAGGAAACAGGATATGGTGGCCGAGCAATTCTAGGCACTTCAGTCTGGAACTGCGCACCTGCTACAGTCACAGGTTGGAATCCTGCCTCGAGCATGGATGTGTCTGATGTCCTTAGATTAGTTAGGTTTAGGTAGTTCTATGTTCTAGGGGACTGATGACCTCAGATGTTGAGTCCCATAGTGCACAGAGCAATTTAAATTTGAATTTGAAACAGGACAAGTGAAGGTAGTGGTTGTATACTCCGGTAAGTAGTAACAACAAAATATGCTTTGCTCATGTAAATCATTTCGGATGCAAACCTCAAGTTGCTTAGCATTATCTGGTTGCCGGTGTTGCAGAAGTGCTTCCACTCCATCCTGTTCCTACGAGATCCCTAATCTGTGGGTGCAGGTCCCTGGCACCAGTTTCAGAAGAGCAAGCATACATGTGAGAGATGAACATTTAAACTCGATAGCAGAGTCGGTCATTGGGGGTTTTTACTCATATGCAGTATTTTCTCCATGTATTGCCTTACCATGTTATTACATTTCTCTGAGTTCATAATGCAAGTTCATTTAAGCACACTCCCAGCATCATCTTCAACACTGGTTAGGTCAGGATAGTTAGATTAGGTACATAATGCATCTGTTGAGTTAATGTTTGTGTGTTTCTGTTAATATTTTGAGAGAAACTGTGTTCCTCCCTAAACATGGCTAGGTGTACATCTGACATGTATTTAGAATTTTCCTGCTGGAGCAGTTGTATTTGGTCTCTCCATGTATTTAGCATTATCCTCCTGTTCAGTTAAGTTTTGTACAGGATGTATCATAAGGAGAAGTGAATGGTGAGCATGAGTGAAAATATATGGTCTTGCCACTGCCTCATATGGAATACTGTCTGGCTTAGTGAAAATTTCCATCAAATGCAAACTTTCCTCATTTAATTGTGCTAAGATTTCATCCATGGGGTATTTGAACAGGAAGTTCAATACTACTTCATGACATTACTTGGCAGTATCTGTTTTACACAATTACCTGTTAAAGGAAATGTACATGTGTTGGTCATGGATAATATTTGAGCCTAATTAGGTAATTTAAAAGTTTATCTTCAGGAATTTTATACTACTTAGTACAAATATATTTGACTTAAATCAGTGGCCATTCACAGCTACTTCTACAGTTACATCACTAATGACTAATTTACTTGCTCGTGTTTGCAGGAATGTTTTCCTTTTTATTGCCACACACATTCGTTATGTATGAGGCGGAACTATGCGCCTCGTGGGAAAAGGGTGACCCGGTTGAGTCACGCAGTTTGACTCTTAGTCTGATAATGCGGTGTGGCCATTAATTGCAGTGTTGATCACGTGGGCTCACATGAGGATCAATGAACTATACTTGATGGGATGTATCTGTAACTTAGGTGGTTAGCAAGTTAGTAGACAGGAATACTATTAAATACTTAGCTTTAATTCAGCATCAGCGGTGAACGTTGATCTTGACCTTGTACAATAATATTTAGAAGTGCAGTTATAGACTGAATAATTCTTTACAATTCTGATTGCTTCACGCATATAGATCAATTTTCAATGTGTAAACTGTAAGTGGCACCCGGCTAGGTCATAGCTACTGACTTAGCTGAAGGCTGTGCTAACTAGCGTATCTCTGCAAATGAGATCTCTAATAGGAATGGTTCACTGGTTACGGCTTCAAAGTTGGCTGTGGAACTGGCCAGTGAGCTAGCCTGTCTCTTAAGACCAGCTGAGTGGCGGCACTTTTTCTGCTAGCATTGAGAGTGGCAACTCGCGGGTCCAATGTGTACTGACAGACTGCGGCCGATTTGAAACCTACAACCTAGCAAGTTTGGTGCCTTGTGGTGTCACCACAACATTCATCTGTCATTTTTCACTACTTTCACCCTGCATATTTCTGTTAACGTTGTAAGAGCAACTGCATTGTTCTCTCCACATGTTTGGGTGTAAGACATTAGTTTGGTTGTTACTATTCCATTCGCTGCTACATACCATTCTAGGCATATCTCTTCTTAAACTAATAGGTCGAGATCAACTCTCCAGTTTTTACTCATTGTGGTTTTTTCACTTCTTCTCCCTTATTTACAGTTACAAATTTTCTTCATTGGATATTTAGGCAGAATCCAATTCCTTGAAATAGTTCTTTTGTCTTGTTATGCTTGGTTGCTATTGAAACACTTGATAGATTTTCTCTTGTTTTTGTATCAAAATTCCTGTTTTCCTTTGGTCGTTTCACACTGGTCACTACATTCAATTGTTTTTGACCACAAGAATGTGTGAAGTTGGATTGCAACCTTCTCACTTCTTTTACATGCATGGACTTACTTGGCATGCTTAGCTGATCTTCTTGTCTGGATAGCTGGCTCTATGTCAGTCTCCAAAAACTTCTTCTCCAAAGAATGATGGTAGTTAAAGGAATATATACAGGGTGATCCAACTGAAGTTTTGGATGAGATTATCTTGAAAACTATACATTGAGTAAAAGTAGTGGGTAAGAAGAGCTCATACGCTCAAAGGGGGACATCAAATGATACTAGACTTAACCTCCATCCCCTGCCCCATTGAGTGGGGCAGGGGGCAACTCTTAAATATTAAACAGAAACATCCATTTTTTATTCCAGATTTGAATTCTTCATAAAAAAGTAATCAAGTTTAGTCTGAATCAGTTTTTTAAACCATTGACAGATGGTACTGAAATAGAGAAAAAAGTAAAATTGGGGAAGAACTCTGATTTATCTAGAATCATCCAAGAAAGATGCGTAAAATCACTAAAGAATGTGTGCCAAATGTTTTGTTATGCCAAATTAACCTATTTTTGTACAAAACGTACTGTATCCTACTTTTAGCATTACCCAGGAACGACAACATGGATGTAGTGGAATGATGTTCCCATGGGTTGCTTCATTAGTGAGAGTCCCCTTGCCTCTCACATTTTGGGGTGCTTCATTAGTGTGAATCCCCTTACCTCTCACAATTTGGGGTGCTTAATTAACGAAATTAGCCACAAAGAAATTGTTGAAAATTATCCCCATTTGCTTGAATGCATAAAGTCAATTGTCTGCAAAAGTTGTACACAGTTTTGAGCAGCACATCCTGTGGTATGGCTGCACATGCTCTTTGAATGCATTGCTCCATATCGTTTCAGGTTGTGGGCTGTCTTTCACAGACAATAATTTTTAAATAACCCCACAAGAAAAATTCAGGAGATGTTAGGTCTGGTGAACATGGAGGTCACTGAATTGGTCCGCTGCGTCCTATCCACTTACCAGGGTACTGTAAATTTAAAATGTTACACACATTTTTAGCATAATGGGGAGCTGCTTTGTCCTGTTGGAACCACATTCACTGCCTAGTTTCTAAATCAACATCTTCCATTAGCTCCAACAAATCATTGTAGAGAAGTTGTAAATAAGATTCCCTAGTGACATTTCAGCCAAAAAATATGGTCCTATCAAGTAAACCATTTAAAGTTTCACACCAGACCATTAACCACCATCTGTGTTGATTGTCAATATTGGTCCTCTGTCAAACCACACTGGCACAGACCCATTGACAATCATGATGATTTAATTTTCCATTATCTAAAAAAATCATTGTCCCCTCTTGTGATTTCCAAGGCCCATTGGCAGAAATGCACGTGTATTTGCATATCTTTCAGCATTAATGCCTGTGTCAGTGTGATATGATAAGCATGATATTTATGTGCCTTCAAAATCCTCAAAACAGTCGATTTCGGTATTCCAGTTTGTCTCTGAATCGCATGACTACTAATTTCAGGATCCAGTTCAACACAGGCGAGAATGGTATGGGCAACAGCGTAATTTTCATTGTATTCACAATGACAAGTTGGATGGTGCACATATTCATTATTGGAAACTGCTCTCAACAAGCTTGAAATGTTTTTGCTTGGATGTCGTTTGTTTGGGAAACGATCGGCATACAATTGTGCAGCTGCATCATAATTGTTATGACATTCATCTAAAATTAACATCACATCAACAGTCTCTCAAGGAGGATAGTGAGCCATGTTTTGCTAAAGAATAATTTACTTTAGTCAGTTGATGTTTACGGTTCACAATCGGAAAGTGAAGTGACGTCAGATCACAATGAACCGACATTTATACTGAGCAATAGTTCGCAGTTTGGTGATGGTAGCACCACAGTCGGGTGAGTAATGGTGTTGTGAAGAGTTCCCTAACGAAACTTTAATACCATTCCCCTTCTTCTATCAAAAATTTTTTTTGTAAAAAAAAAAAAAAAAAAAAGAAAAAAGAAAAGCTTGATGCATCTTTATCTAATCATTCTAAATAAATTGGAGTTCTTTCCCAATTTTAAAGTTTCTTGATTCCAGTGCCATCTGTCAGTGGTTTAAAAAAATGTATCAGATGAAACTTGATTACTTTTTTATTGAGAATACGAATCTGCAATAAAAAATGGTGTTTCCATTTAAGATTTAAAAGTTGCCCTTCACGCAAGGGGGTGGGGGATGGGGGTCACATGTAGTATTATTTGATGGCCCCCTTTGAGCTTATGAACTCATCTTACCCACTATTTTTACTCAATGTATAGTTTTCGAGATAATCTCATCCCAAACTTCAGACGGACAGTTCAACTTTCATAAAGAAAAAAATAATCAGTTCACACATAAACATTAGACTTCTTGTAAGTCATCCATATCATCTCACATTAGACACAAATTAAGATACATTTACCACATAGTTGATTCAACAGCCACCGAAACAGTGAACAAGTCTTGCCTCTAGTACATCTGTGTTAAAAGTTGCTAAAAATCTTTTTTCAACTCATCTGTTTATTTCATCACTACAATAAAGTTACGAAACAGCTCAGAACAACACATAAGTTTCTTGGGGCTGGTGTGTTCTTTCATTACAATTTCCTTGACATGACCGACAAGTGCTGTTGGTTCCATTTGACTGCCATGTCTACGGTCTTCTCACTACACACTTTAGACCTGCACACACAGACAGGTGACACACAGTAGATAGGCTCTCTCACACTTATATTTAAAATATCATGTATTCGAGAAGGTAGAAGGCTGAGTGGTTCTAGAAATTACGCGGAAATTCTCTAAACACTATTGGTGATATTAATGTAAAGTGCCTCATTCCACATCATTAAGAAACTAAGTAATTGCAGTTGATGTTGCTCTGCACTTGACAATTTAGAATTCAGCATTTTTCACTCTGTTACTGACTCCCCACTGCTCAATTTTGTGGCAAGATTTTGAAATTCTGTCCATTTTCACTTTCTCACTGTGCTCCTTTGTTTTTGCATGTTAAATTAAATCTTTCTTGTGCACATTGAGACCAGTATGAAGTACCCACAGAACAGTGACCCCCCCCCCTCCCCCCTCCCACCATCCCCGCTTGCAATGTTGGCAACATTGATGAAAAGTGGTGGTAGAAAATAACCAGTGACTTTAATTGAGTTAGTGTTATATTTCAACCACTTTGTGCGGATGTTAGTTTGCCCAGTTTTTCACCCTTTTATTTAAGGGACTTCATCATTTTTATGCGCATTTGGTGCACCTGTTTGAGTGGTGTTACAAATGTGAGAGAGAAGAAATTTAATTACCTTCAAAAGAAATATAGTGTTCCCATAGAAATTGTCAACTTGTGGTTTATGGAACACAAGAGCCCACACAATACTTGTCAATTTTGGAGTTCTTAAAAAATTTCAGGATAATATTTTCTAAAACTGTAAAAAAAAAATGTTTTCCTGTGATTCTCTTCACTTCATTAAATCTCTGAGCAATTTTGAGACTTGCTGCTAGATCAAATTCTGATTTCAGAAACTTGTTCATATCGATTAGCACTGGATGACTGTCAAGGTGTTTAATGTGTTAACAAATTATTTAGCAAAGTTTCTGGAAAATGTTGGTTCAAATCCCCCCCAGCTTTAATTGGAAAATAATCTGCCACTTTTCAAAGCTTTCAGGTGCTCATGAGGTGGGCTGCTTAATACATCATACATGTCTGCACCTCATCTCAGAATGAAAATTAAATGGAAGACAATTTATCACTATTTTCCTCTATGATCCCTTCTTCCCTTGAATTTTGTAATTCATGTCTTCCGACAACAATAAAGACACCATTGTAAAATTGTTTCCATAAATCAGCAAACTGACAATACAATTTTAGCTTGTTACAACAATATTACATAATTCAAGACGTAAAGACTCTACAGTAGTACCTGTTGGCTGTAATACAACATTTTTAGAGACAGCTCTCAAATCATACTAAAAATGTTCTGAAAGCTAATACAAATTTTTGAGTTTTTGGATATTTGCTATATTTAAACAAAAAATAAGCATGCAGATTTAAATACTATACGTGGTGATCTCCAATGTCATCTGACATGAGCAATGAAAATTTTTCGCTGCCAGCAAAACTCAATCAGTGGCTACACTGCAACTAAGTTGTATGTTTTTACTCCAGGGGGCAAGCATTTAAAATATAAAGTTTAACCTATGCAATGTGGTTGGTTTCTTGGAAATTTAAATGTTCACTGTGACCTACCCTTTGGGATTACCTCATCTTCCACTATATGAATAAAAGAATGCTTGCGCTGGGGAGGAAAAGTACCGTTAGTCACAAGGAGTGAGAAATTATGTAAACTGTAGTGCAGGAGTGGGCAAGAAACCTGCTTGTGTGAGGTACACTTGCACTTGAGCAGGCACCTGAGTGTGGCGTGCATACAGGGGTGCCAGGCAGCTGCTTTCTTCCTCCCCTCCCCTCCCCCCCCCCCCCCCCCCCCCCCATATTTTTCCCTGCCTTCTCCATGGTGTCCTTTATTTCCTAGCTGCATATCACTTGAGATCCAGCTTATTTAAGTACTGCAAGTCGACTTTGCAATGAAATTAATGTCGGAAACAAAATTTCTACATATAGACTAACTCCACAACAGTTATATAAATTTTCATCAACTACTTTGCTCTTAGCCACAATACATTAATTTTTATAACAGTAAAAAATCTGTCACAGAGTTATGTTGAGCCAAACATTGCCATTACTTTCACAGACTCATGATGAAGACAAGGAGGCTAATGCTGTGGAAAGTAGATCTATTAATTTCATTTGCAAATTGTGAGGAATGTCATCTACAGAAGTAGAAAAAGATCTCAAAGCAATTCGAAAGCTTGGGATAGATTTAGTATCTCCATAAACCACTTAAGTTCCTCTTTTATTGTACTAATTAGAGAAACATAGTCCTTGTCATTTTTTCATGGTCAGAAGATGGAATAGGTAGATGTGCTGCAGCCTTTGATGAAGGCTGTCTTTGCCACACTGCAGGCTTTCTTGTGACAGTGTCAATTACTCCTCACCAATCTCTAAATATGGTCCAGGGAGTAATTTTTCACAGGGACGTCATCCTGTAAACTGATGAGGAACTCCCAGCTAATCTGGAGTGGTGTGGTGTTCATTTTATTCGACTTGTGGAGGAGGCTTGCAAAGACAACTGCACCAGTGTTGGCTCCCTTATTCTGCCTTCTGAGAGGGATACCCTCCCAGAGAAGATGTGACATGAAGCCATATGTCCCTCCATGTATGCGGTGCTTTCAGTGCTTGCATTTTGGGCATACAGTATGTCTTCTTCCTGCCATACAGGGGACCCTTTGTGTGGTGACTATGGCCATCCAGTCCATGAAGGAATCTCTTGTATTCCAACACCTGTGTGTGTCAGTTGAGCTGACCACCACTCCCCTAGCTTGCTGGATTGCCAGTTTACAAAAGAGAAAAGAAGATCCAAGAATACTTGTCCCTGAATCACCTGTCATATGCTGAGGCCCGCCGAAAGTATGAGAGACTCCACCCATTGCCACTGTCTTCAACTTTTGCCTCTGTTACTTCCTTTCCTCCTCCTCCCTTGTCCTTACCCCTTCTCCTTCCCGGTTTCCCCAAACCCCCCACCCCTTGCAGTTCCCACAGCCTCCCATCAGGGAGTGGCTCCCCCTGCCCAGTCAAAGAAGTGCCGAGTGCTCCATTCTTCAGCATCAGCTGGTGATTGGGCTCCCTTCTGGGATTCCTCTCCCCAGTGTCTCTCAGGCCAGAAGACTCTGACCACCACTCAGCCACAAAGTGCACCATTTGTGCACCCCAAGGTCACCCATTCTCTTTCAGTTCCAGATCTTGCAGAAACCTGTACACCCCCTGTGTCCTGCCCTTCTCCACCTCAGAAAAAGAAGAAGAAGAAACATAAATCCCAAGACAAGGCACCAACAGTGCCCCTGGAGGTGCCATCTTGCCTCTTGCAACATGAGTCTGACATCTTATTCATGGTTATCACCCCATCCTTGCAGGTGATGACTAGTGACTGACCTCCTCCCCAGCTTCTGCATGTCTACCTTGATAGTATCACTTGCAATTCCACTGGATGATCATGTGGGAATAGTACATCACCTACCAGAAATGCAACATCTTGTCTCCTCCTATTCTGCATGCTGTCTTGTTCTTCAAGAAAGACATTTCTGTGAGGGAGTGTGATCAACATTTCGTGGTTACCTGGTGTTCTGTTGGAACCATGCTGGCTCTGGGGTAGCATGTGGTGGGTTCTGCACATTGGTTATCTCCGATCTCATTAGTGACTGCCAGATTTGTTTGCTCTCAAACCACTATCGCTTCCAAGTTGGTACATAGGGGATCCAATCACCATTTTCAACGTCTACCTCCATCCAGGTAGGCCAATTCCTTATGTCTACCTTAATCCAGCAACTCCAACCACCATTTCTCCTCCTTGGGGACTTCAGTGCCCACCATCCACTGTGGGGGAGTGTTACTTCAATGGGTAGGGGTATCCTAATTGACCAACTTATCACGGACCTCGATTTGTGTCTCCTCAATGATGGTTCCCCTACTGACTTCAATGCCACCCATGGCACCTTCTCTGCTATCAATCTCACGATCTCCTCCCTTGCCCTGGTGGCTTCCCTACATTGGTCATCCCATGATGACCTTTGTGATAGTGACCACTTTCTGGTGATTCTATGGTTCCTCTGCTGATACCAGGCAGACAGGCCCCCATGTTGTGCATTCCACTGGGCCAATTAGCCTTTACATATGTTTGCTGTGAACCCCCCACTCAAATACCTTTGATGCAGTCGTGCAAGGCGTCCCTGCCACTATTTTCTGCTGACACTGCTGTTAAACCACATTTGGCTCACTTGTGCTTTTCTGTCACAATGGCAAGACAGTATAGTTAGCCCTGTCCTTAAGCCCAGGAAAAACCCAGTGTCTCTAGTCAGACTAATTGGGTGGTAACTGTCCAATGTACTTTCTAAACTGATCAAAAGGATGATCAGCTTCAGATTATGTTGGGTACTTGAATCTCAGGACCTTTTGTCCTTGTATCAGTGTGGCTTTTGGACAGAGCGACCTCCGAATGGTCATTTATCCAGATTGGAATCAGCCATTTCACAGACTTTTACTCACCGCTGGCACCTTACTGCCATCTTCTTTGAACTATATAACGCATATGACATGGCTTGGCGCCATCACATTTTAGTTACCCTCCATAACTGGGGCTACCGTAGTCCCCTTCCAATTTTTATCCATAAGTTTTTATTTCACCAGCTCTTCTGGCTTTTGGTTGGCATTTCACTTAGTGCCCCCCAGATTCAGTAGAATGGTATCCCACAGGGTTCTGTGCTAAGTGTCACACTGTTCCTCATTGCCATCAATGTGCTTGTGACCTCTGTTGGGCTTCTGGTTACACCGGCATTGTACATCGACAATTTTTGTATCTGGTGCAGCTTCCACTCGGCACCTTGGAGCTGGCGCTTAGCAGATGCTTCCATCCGATGGGCCTCTGCATGGGCCACCACCCGTGGCTTCCAGTTTTCTTCCTCCAAAATGTGCATTGTGCATTTTAGTCATAGACCCACATTACACCCTGATCTAGAACTTTATTAATGTAACCAGTTCCTTGATGTTATAGCACAGTCCCATTTCTTGGACCTTATTTCTGATAACAAGCTGGCATGGCTGCCCCACACTCACCACCTAAAGACTACATGTATGTGGAAGCTTAATGTTCTCCACCTCCTGGCCCACACATGTTGGGGTGCTGACCATTCCACTCTTCTCCATCTTTACCATAGTCTAGTCTGGACATGAGCAGAGCATGGTAGTCAGGCTTACGGCTCAGCAGCTGCTTCCACTTTAACTCCTTGACCCTGTCAATCATTGTGTGGTGCATATGGCTATTGGTGCCTTTTGCACTAATCCTGTTGATAGTCTCCTCACAGAAGTGGGGAGTTCCCTTCTACACATCCAAAGGTGCCAAACCCTTTTTCTTACACAATCACAGTTTGCCAATTCCCTGACCATCGTCTGTAACCTGTGCTCTTCGTCAATGAGGGATGTCTCCCTCCTGTCTTCTACTGGCTTCAAACACCATCTATTTCTGAGATCATGTAGTGTGTTCACAGCAGGGCATCTAGCTATTCAGAGAGCCCTCCTTTCTTTCTCAGGCCTCTTTCCACAGTGTTTTAATTTGTTCAGACTCCATGAGCAGCCTGCAGGCTATTGATCAATGTTACTCTTGTCAGCATTTGGTCTCTACTATTCATGACCTTCTCTCTGACCTTGAGTGTGCTGCCTCTTAAGTTTTCTTTCTCTGGATCCTAAGTCATGTGGGCATGCCAGGTAGTGAACTGGCTGACTGATTAGAGAAGCAGATACTTACCCCCATTTCATTTCCCGATTCCAGCTGTGGATATGTGGATCTACATTAAATCTCTCTTTCCTCAAAAGAGGAATGCCCTCTGGAGTGCTACTGCTATGAGTAAAAAGCTCTGTACAATCAAGGAGTCTACTGCAGTACGGCTCTCTTCCTTCCACTCCTCTCAGAAGGAGTCCACTGTTTTATGCCCTTTACACATTGGTTGTACAAGGCTCACCAATTGTTTCCTCCTACGTAATGACCCTTCCCCCACAATGTGGTTGTCGAACCAGACTGACTGTACTTAACACGAAGGGCCAAGAGATGGGGGGGACATTCCAACAATATGTGAGATACTGTCTTCCAGATTCCTTAAATGTAATATTAGCAGACGATCCATGGTTGGTTGAACTGGTCCTCAGTTTCTTCCATGGAAGTGGTTTTTATTTCCAGATTTAAGGTTCTACTTTAGTCTTGGTGCTGGGGCAGGTTGGTTGTGGTTGGGACTTCTTTTACAGTCTTCTCGGTCTGTGACCCCACACAGTGCCCCCCCTCCTTCCCCTTTTCCCAGTTTTTTGGTTTGATCTTACCTTTTATGTTTTAATGTATGTGTTTGATAATCATTATTTTATAATTTGATTCCCCTAACTGGATCCGTCCACTTTTAGCAGGCCCTCTTTCTTCTGTGACTCACTTTGGAATCACAGACTGATAACCTTGCCGTTTGATTGATTGATAAACTGAGAGGGGTTATGGGACCAATGTATTAATCTGGTGGAGATGCCACAATAGAAAAGTACTAAAGAGTGGGTCACACTAGTGTTATGTACTCAGTTTACCCATGAAGAAGACTATTTTTTGAAAATTCTCCCAATAAAAAACTGACCCTTCATCTCAACACACTATACAACTCTGACACTATAAAGTTAAAATTTTTTTAGTTTTTGACAACTTTTATTTTAGTCATCAGTTTCTTCCGCCATTGGCTATCTCCTTATCTCCAAATGCCAAAATAAAGAAAAGAACAACTTACATTGAGACCTGAACAAGTGCAAATATTTTCACTAGGTCTACTGTAGAGTTCCTAAAATGGTACCAACATACACATGATTCATAATAATGGGAGGCATTTGGTGAATGGGTGCATTGTCAACTAAGCAGCTTTATGTATGAAATTCCCTGATTTCCAATATTCTGAGTGTGCTTTTGCTTCCCTACATTTTGCACTAGATGTGCAGGTGCTTTATTACTTTCACTGTTAGTGAATAACTGCTTGAAATGTTGTTACAATATTTGTCTATTATAGAATTTTTACAGTCGAATATTGCTTTATACTGGACATGCATATCTTGTGCAATGAGTAGAGAAGCAACAGTACACTTAGTTGTATGAATATAATTCCTTGATTGTGCATTTTCAGCTAAACATAAAAGCAGAAAACACCTGTTCACCAAACGCCACCCATAAATATAACCATATGCATTTAATACCAATTCACTAAGATTGAAAGTAGACCTAGGGAAAATATTTATACTTGTTTATAGTTTTAATTTTGACTGGTTTGAGCCTGGAATGGCGATCTTAAAATGCTACATTAGAGGAGAGGAAAGTTGATATTATTTCATAAAGTGATTCTTTGAAACAAAAAAACAAATGTTAACAGTAAGTCGTGCCTCAAACAGATGTTTTGTTCAGAAACTCACAGTATTTTGACAAGTGCAGTGGGTAAACCTTCGTAAGACACAAACTAGAAGCGGTTTTGCATTGCAGGTGTCAGCAGGGGCCGTACTTTGCACCTGTGATGGTTTCCTGAGATGACTGAGACAGCAAGGTAGCACATCTGGAAGTGGTCAATGTCATCCCATACATTCTGTTGACATGGTGCACAGCAGTAGTCCCAGTTCAGTCTCTGCATATCTTTGGCATCCTACCAGCATGGTGTGTCGATGGCTGTTTGGCTATTCCTTTGCAAGGGTGGCCCATAATGGCTCTTCTGAGCCCCCCCACCCTTTGCAAACAGAGCATTGACCAAGGTGCATTGTCAGATTGTCATGTGGCCAAACATAGTGAGAAACCCCACTTATGTGTAGTGGATTTGGTGCATCAGTTGAAACCTATCTTGGGCTGCCAATCCCCCAACTGGGTTGACCTCAAATGCCTCCAAGAACTGACAGATGTGCATCTTCATCTTGTTAAAAGCACAGGTGGCAGTTGCGCTCCTGCACCACCTATAATGGTTTGAAGTCGTGCCGCTGGCTTATCGCCCATCAGCCCACCTACCTAATCGTGCTCCTCAGGGATTTCTCCAAACTGCAGTGTTGCCTCCATTGTGTGCACTGTGCCAGTGACTGGTGGGTGCATTCGTGTGGCTAACAGTTCACCACTGGAATGGAGGAACCTCTGCACCGTCCTACTGACAGCTTTGCTCACAGCTGGCAGTCGAGCAGGTAGATTCTGCATACCTGGGTGTAATCTTCAGCCCCTTGAACTGTAGACAGACAATCTCTCTTGAGCATCAGCTGAACTCGTACAAATTCTCCACATAACTGTACAGTTAAAATGCGCACTACACAATATTCCTTACTGTTTTATAAAAAAGGAGAGGACAACATGTCTAATCTTGACATAGTTCGCACAACAATGGATCGCCCAGTGTTTTTTCAGTGTGCGATTTAGAAATAAGAAAGTAATTCTCAAGTAAGAGTACATCAAACAACAAAGTATCAAATAAACTCACTTCACCAGTGTCATGTGGCTCAAAATGAAACAAAGTATCCTGTAGTAATTTGAAATTTATTTACATGCAATTGGTGATAAGTGTTTAATATCTGACATAAGAACGATTATTTCTCTCACAAGAAGGGATAAGGACAGCACAGGGCTAGTATTCATGTCATTTACATGTGTGTGTTTCACCACTAACCTATGCTTTTAACAAGATAAAGACTTAACAAGATCAAGTTTTCACTCTGCAATGGAGATTAATTTTGGTAATGGTTTCCCCATGATACTCTTTTTCTCAGGAGTGCTCGTTCAGAAATTAATGCATGAGAATGTCTGAAGTTGTGGAAGGTATATTGAGGTGCTGGAAAAAGAAAAGCTGTGAGGACAGGCTGTGAGTCATAACCAGAAAACACAGTTGCTATGATCTGTTCTCAAAAAAAAAAAAAAAAAGAAGAAGAAAAGAAAAGGCGCAGTTCTAGGTTAGGGTTCCATTATAACAAACAGTCTGAATCTGCCACCAAGTTCAGAAATAGCATGCACATTGCACTGTAGTGAAAATTTCATTCTGTAAATGTATGTAAATTAATCTATACATGTATTGACATCTCTGCTTAGAAATTACACAATCACCATTTGCCAATTCCCTGACCATCCTGTGAATGGTGTCCTCTTTGCAAGTGAGGGCTGTCTCCCTGGTGGCAACCTCCCACAGGTGGGATTGCTGGTTGGCATGTGTCTCACTTCCCTTTGTCGTTCATTGGGATCTCCATATCCACTCACTGGAATGGACCTTGTGCATTTCCCTTATCTCCCCTCCCCCTACCCTTTCAGCCCCCCCCCCCCTTCCTATGATCCTTGGATGGTACCTAGACCACAGATTAGGAGCAACCTGTTTCAGGGTCCTAAGGTCTCTGCTGCACCTATGGTTTTCTAGAATCTTTTAGGTGCCATCCATGCAGTTACAGGGTGCCTTCATCTTTTACACTGATGGTTCTAAGACAGTTGACAAGGTGGGATACACTTCCACATCTTGTACTGCCATTGAACAATATTTATTGCCAGGATCATGTGGTGTGTTCACAGCAGAGCTTTTAGCTATTCACAGGGCCCTCCTTTCCATTTCTCAGGCTTCCCTCCACAGTGTTTTAATTTGTTCAGACACAATGAGCAGCCTGCAGCCTATCAACTGTTGCTACTTTTGTCACCCTTTGATCTCTGCTATCCATGACCTTCTCACTGTCCTTGGCCATGCCACATGCTGAGTTTGCTTTTCTAACCAGACACTCAGCCAGTTAATTCCCTGGGATGCCCACATGACTTGGGACCCAGAGAAAGATGATACTTAACCCCATTCCTTTTCATGATTTCAGCTGCAGATATTTGGATCTAGATCAAACCTCTTTGCCCGGAAGTGGAATGACATCCGATGTGCTACTGCTCCTGGTAATAAACTCCGCAAGGGCAAGGAATCTGCTGCAGTTTGGCTCTTTTCCTTGCACTCCTCTAGAAAGGAATCAACTGTTTTATACCCTCTATGCAATGGTCATAGTAGGATTACCCATTGTGGGGGTGATTCATTACTTAGGAAGAAACAATGTTGTTGGGGAGTCAGACTGAATGTCCCCCCTGCGGGTCCGGGGATTGGAATAGGCCCGAGGTATTCCTGCCTGTCGTAAGAGGAGACTAAAAGGAGTCCATCCCCCTCACGGGGGTAGTTAGCGCCTGCGTCCGGAGACGGACGGTTCCACGACCTATAATTGTGGTCTTTTTGGTTTTTCACTTCTCGTTTCTTCCTTCCTTTGGTTGGTTCCTTTCTTTGCTCTTCTCCACCTCACTGTCTTCCTTACTCTTTCCCTTGACTTGTTCTCCTTGCCTCCTCATTTTGCCTTCTTTCCTTGCCTTCTCATTGCCTTCTTCTCCTTGCCTTCTTCTCCTTGCCTTCTCATTGCCTTCTTCTCCTTGCCTTCTCTGGTCTAGGCCTCGGCGTTTGAGACAGTCTGTCCTCTTTCTCCCTCTCTCTCTTCTTTTTCCTCTTCTTCCTTCCTCCCTGTGCATGCCTGAAGTCTGACCCACGCGTTCGCACGCGTAGCCGGTGATGGGGTAACGCGTAATTCCCCGCCCTGGGTAGACATGTAAGGCATGCACGTACCCCCTGGTAAAGGCCAGGCCCAGGGAGGGGTGATTGCCTGAGCTGATACCTTCTGACCATGCCGATTGGTCCCTCCATCTGTTTCTCGGGAGGTGTGACCTGAGATGTAAACATTCACCTAAGGCAGGAGTGCCCTCTGAGAGGGTCCCCACAAGGAAGGAGCGTGCCATCGGAGACGCTGGCAATAATGGGGATTTCTCCGCAATGGATTCTACTCCATCTCTTTCGACTTCTGCCCAAAAACGGAAACGTGACCAGCCACCAGTGACAAAAGTACTACCGCCTGCCCCACAGTTCCTCGTCGTTTCTCGATCTGAGGACGGAAAGGATTTTTCTGCTGTCAACCCTTTCATTATCCAGAAGGGCGTAGATGCCATAGCCGGATCTGTCAAATCTTGTACCAGGTTGCGTAACGGTACCTTATTACTAGAAACTGAGAGCACCTTTCAGGCACAAAAACTGCTTCGGGCAACACTCCTGTACACGTTCCCGGTCCGGGTGGAGGCTCACCGAACTTTGAATTCGTCTCGTAGTGTGGTGTATACTAGATCCCTCGACGGATAGACTGATGAGGAATTTCAATCTTTCTTCGCTGAGCAGGGCGTGATGGCTGTCCATAGGGTCATGGAAAAGGTCAACAATGACCTTGTACCGACCCGGACACTTTTCTTCACTTTTGATAGTGTTAAGCTGCCATCGCGCATCAAGGCGGGCTATGAGGTTATTTCTGTTCGCCCCTATGTCCCGACACCTACGCGCTGCTACCAGTGTCAGCGTTTCAATAACACTCGACAGTCTTGTTCCAATGTGGCTAAATGTGTCACTTGTGGCAGGTATGCCCATGAGGGTGACTGTCCACCTCCGTCTCCTCGTTGTGTGAACTGTCAGGGTGACCATGCCGCATCCTCCCGCGACTGTCCTGTCTATAAGGAAGAACGCTGTATCCAAGAAATTTGGGTCAAAGAAAAAGTGTCCACCTCGGCTGCTCGCAAGCTATTGGCTAGTAGGAAGCCCACGCTGCTCCCAGTGGGGAAATACGGTACTGTCCTCGCCTCTCCTCGGACTACCAGGGAGGTGGCAACCCAGACATGCGATCTGACCTTCAGCACCACGGTCGTCCATTCGGCCAGTGTTAAGATCGCGCGGTCGACGTCACTTCTTCCTCCCATCACCCCTCAGACACCAGCCCCTTCATCAGCTTCTACTAAGACGAAGACCCCGAAGTCAGATGCACGGGCCTTCAAGAAGGAACCATCCCGTGCAGACTTCTTACGTCCCTCGACCTCCCAGCCTTCGACCGGTACCTCCACCAAACGACCTTCCAAGAAGGCTCATAGGAAGCACAGTTCTCCTTCTCCGCCACGGCGCATTTCTTCTCCTGCGCCACCCAGTGGTTGCCGCCCCAGGCCGTCATCCGTTTCGCCTGGCCGCACCACTGGAAGCTGAACATCTGGCCGTTCACTGGCGGCGGAAGCTTCCCCTCCCGGCCATGTTGCCGAGATGGCGGATGAACTTATAGACCCAATGGACGATGACTGTCTGCCTACTGATAGCGGTGGCAGTGCTCGCTCGAAGTCAGCCCCTCAGCGGCCTTCGAGGTGACCCCTTCTTTCCTCTTCCTTTTCTTCTTACGATGGCACTTATTCACTGGAATATTCGCAGCATTCGCTCCAACCGAGAGGACTTGAAGTTGCTGCTCCGCTTGCACCGTCCGCTCGTCGTAGCCCTCCAGGAAACGAAGCTACGCACATGCAATCAAATTGCCTTGGCACCCTACACCTCCGTGCGTTTTGACCTACCCCATCTGGTAGTTATCCCGGCTCATGGAGGGGTTATTTTGCTGGTTCAGGATGATATTTACTACGATCCCATCCCGTTGCACACCGGCCTGCAGGCAGTTGCCATCCGCATTACTCTCCCCACTTTTATATTTTCCATTTGTTCTGTTTACACTCCATCGTCGTCTGCCGTTACCAGGGCAGACATGATGCAACTTCTTGCTCAGCTACCTGCACCATTTTTGTTAACTGGAGACTTCAATGCCCACCATCCCCTTTGGGGCTCTCCAGCATCCTGCCCGAGGGGCTCCCTGTTAGCAGACCTTTTCAACCAGCTCAATCTTGTCTGCCTCAATACTGGCGCCCCTACTTTTCTTTCGGACACATCTCACACCTATTCCCATTTAGACCTCTCTATATGTACTCCCCAACTTGCACGCCGGTTTGAGTGGTATGCACTTTCTGATACATATTCGAGTGACCACTTCCCGTGTGTTATCCATCTCCTGCAGCATACCCCCTCTCTGTGCTCATCTAGTTGGACCATCTCCAAAGCAGACTGGGGGCTCTTCTCTTCCAGGGCGACCTTCCAGGATCACACCTTCACAAGCTGCGATAGTCAGGTCACACACCTCACGGAAGTCATTCTCACTGCTGCTGAATATTCCATCCCTCACACTACTTCTTCTCCACGTCGTGTACCGGTCCCCTGGTGGACCGCAGCATGTAGAGGTGCTTTACGTGCTCATCGACGTGCTTTACGCACCTTTAAACGCCACCCTACAATGGCGAATTGTATCAATTATAAACGATTACATGCACAGTGTCGTCGTATTATTAAAGAAAGCAAGAAAGCCAGCTGGGCTGCTTTTACAAGCACCTTCAACAGTTTTACTCCTTCTTCTGTTGTCTGGGATAGCCTGTGCCGGCTATCTGGCACTAAGGTCCACTCACCAGTTTCTGGCTTGACGGTCACGAATGATGTCCTTGTGGCCCCTGAGGATGTCTCCAATGTCTTCGGCCGCTTTTTCACAGAGGTTTTGAGCTCCACTCATTACCACCCTGCCTTCCTCCCCCTAAAACAGGCAGAGGAGGCTAGGCCACCTAACTTCTGCTCCTCGAATCGTGAAAGTTATAATGCCCCATTCACCATGCGGTAACTCGAAAATGCTCTTGCCCTGTCATGGTCCTCCGCTCCAGGGCCAGATTCTATTCATATGCAGATGCTGAAGAACCTTTCTCCTGCGGGTAAAGGTTTCCTTCTTCGTACTTATAATCGCATCTGGATTGAGGGACATGTTCCCGCATGCTGGCATGAGTCTATTGTTGTACCGATTCCTAAGCCGGGGAAGGACAAGCACTTGCCTTCTAGTTATCGACCCATCTCGCTTACCAGCTGTGTCTGTAAGGTGATGGAGCGAATAGTTAACTCTTGTTTGGTTTGGCTCCTCGAATCTCGATGCCTACTTACCAATGTACAATGTGGATTTTTTAGGCGCTGCTATGCTGTTGACCATCTGGTTACCTTGTCGACCTTCATTATGAATAACTTCTTGCGGAAGCGCCCAACCACGGCTGTGTTCTTTGATTTGGAGAAGGCTTACGACACCTGTTGGAGGGCGGACATTCTCCGCACCATGCATACATGGGGCCTTCGCGGTTGCCTCCCTCTTTTTATTCGTTCCCTTTTAATGGATCGACAGTTCAGGGTACGTGTGGGTTCTGTCCTGTCAGACACCTTTTGCCACGAGAATAGGGTGCCACAGGGCTCAGTTTTGAGCGTCACTCTCTTCGCCATAGCGATCCATCCAATAATGGATTGCCTCCCAGCTGATGTATCAGGCTCCCTTTTCGTGGACGATTTTACCATCTATTGCAGCACGCAGCGAACAAGTTTCCTGGAGCGCTGTCTTCAGCGTTCTCTTGACCGTCTTTACTCCTTGAGTGTCGCCAGTGGCTTCCGTTTTTCTGCCGAAAAGACTGTCTGTATTAACTACTGGCGCTACAAAGAGTTTCCCCCACCCTCCCTATGACTCGGTCCCGTTGCTCTCCCATTCGTGGAGACAACAAAATTTTTAGGTCTTACTTTTGACAGGAAACTTAGCTGGTCTCCACATGTGTCATATTTGGCTGCCCGTTGTACCCGTTCTCTAAATGTCCTCCGTGTTCCTACTGGTATGTCGTGGGGAGCGGATTGAACCATCCTACTTTGTCTATATCGGTCGATCGTCTGCTCCAAACTGGATTATGGGGGCTTCGTATACTTCTCGGCACTGCCGTCCATCTTACGCCGCCTCAACTCCATACAACATCGGGGTTTACGTCTTGCGATCGGAGCATTTTATACTACTCCCGTTGAGAGTCTTCATGCTGAAGCCAGTGAATTGCCACTCACCTACCAGCGCGATACACTGCTTTGTCGTATGCCTGTCGGCTACTGTCAATGCCCGAACACCCGTCTTATCGTACCTTTCTTGACGACTCTCTCGACCATCAATATGGGTTGTATGTCTCTGCCCTGCTACCCCCTGGAGTCCGCTTTCATCGCCTCCTTCACCTCCATGATTTTTCACTCCCTGCAACCTTTAGAGTCGACGACAGCCACACGCCACCATGGCTCCAGGTTCGGGTTCACGTTCACCTTGACCTCAGCTCGCTCCCAAAGGAGGCTACCCCCGGTTCGGTACCCCACTCCCGTTTTCTCGAACTTCGTTCGAAGTTCATTAATATGACCTTCATTTACACAGATGGCTCTAAGACCAATGACGGAGTCGGGTATTCCTTTATTGTCGGGGCACTAAGTTTCAAATACCAGCTCCATGGCCATTGTTTGGTCTTCACAGCTGAACTCATTGCCCTCTACCAAGCTGTTCTTTACATCTGCTGCCACCGACATTCTGCTTATGCCATCTGCTCCAATTCCCTGAGGGCCATCCAGAGCCTCAGTGATCCGTATCCGGTTCACCCTTTCGTGTACCGGATCCAATGCTCTCTTCAGCAGCTGGTGGACGACGGTTCTCCGGTTAGCTTTATGTGGGTTCCTGACCATGTCGGTATTCCTGGGAATGAAGCTGCAGATGCCGCGGCCAAGGCTGCAGTCCTCCAGCCTCGGACAGCTTCTTGTTGTGTCCCTTCATCAGATTGCAGCAGGGTCATTTGTCGGCGCATTTTATCGCTGTGGCATGCCGATTGGGCTGCACTTACGGACAACAAGCTTCGGGCCTTGAAACCTCTTCCCGCGGCTTGGACGTCCTCCTCCCACCCTTCTCGGTGGGAGGAGGTCGTTTTGGCTCAGTTACGAATCGGACACTGCTGATTCAGCCATCGCCATCTGCTGACGGCTGCGCCGGCACCGTTCTGCACATGTGGGCAGTTGGTGACGGTCCACCACATTTTAACGTCCTGTCCCGATTTTAATACTCTGCGTCTTGATCTTGGCCTGCCATGTACTCTGGATGCCATTTTAGCAGATGACCCATGAGCAGTTGCTCGCATTCTTTGTTTTATCAACTTGACAAACCTGTCCAAGGACATTTGATTATGCTGTTTCTTTTAATCCTATGGCTGTAACTACATCCTATATAGTGTTGTCGCTTTTAGTTGCTGTTTTAACCTTGTGCCTCGCGGTGCATTCCTAACTTAGTATGGGCGCTAATGACCATTGTAGTTGTGTGCCCTAAAACGACAAAAAAAAAAAAAAAAAGAAGAGGTGCAGTTCATATAATAGCCCGTCCATAGTAACTCTGAAGTAGGTCTATTCCAGTTTCTGTTGATCTGCCTCAGCCAGACAGAGATCATCCATCTGATAACAACTTTCCTGTCATTTCTCTTTGTAGCTTCCTCAATCTAGCACCCATCCTCTTTTGTACATGTCTACAACACTCAAGTTTCTTTACCAAGGTATCACCATAAACATTGAACGCATTAATTTTATTGAAAGCTTTAGAGTCCCCATTGCCTAGGTACTTCATGTATATAACATTATAAATGGGAATCGACCTCAGAAATATTTTAAGTGCTCCACCACACTCCTCCATACCTCCTGTGTAACCATCATAATTCTTAGAACACTGATGTTCAATATGTCCTCCAGTGTTACCATGGCAGGTATGGCAGTACTTAGATAAGCACTCAACATCAACAACTTTTCCATTCTCTAGAGAAGTACCACTTGTCCTCTATGTTTTCATGTTCCATCAAATGCAACAACAATGTCCCTGGTTCCAATAATATTTACAGTTTCTTCTACTGCACATTTCATAGATGCTTTCGACACAACAGTCAAGGCACCTAAAAGTGTTTTATGTACTTGTTGTTCCTAGTGCGAGGAGGGGGAAGGTCCATCAAACTACAAAACACTTGATAGCCTTTTTCCCTTTTCGTATTGCAACATGAATACACCAACATCAAAATCACATTGAATTACGCACAATGTTTGAAGTCATTTTCGAGATTTATTGCAGGATCTACACAGAAAAACTACTTTTGATGCTAAACCCTTCCTGCTAGTTTGTTGTTCAGTTATTTCCAGACAGCCTATACCATCACATTGCTTACATTTCACCACTTCCTTTATCAAAGCAGATAAGGTGCCCACATCAACAACAACAAATCCACTACAAACAGTGTCACCGTTAACACAAAAATTTGAATCAGCAGTAGGATTGGCGGGAGATGATATGTACGTTACTTTCAATAGTGTGGCTTCCTTTGCTTGTGAACTGGTTACCATGGAATTTCCTTTTATTGAATTTCTTGATGCATGGCATAGTTTGCATTTATTGCACACTAAATGATATATACTTCCACAAATATATGTAGTACTTGGGCAACAAACATTCAGTAATACATGAACAAATTGCTTCAGCAAAACAAAAGTAAATACTAGCAAAGATAATCATTTATGGACACTAGAAACCTGCACTGTTACAACATATACAATGTATCATCACTGGAAACAGAAAGTTATCAGTTCTTTTCGAAATAATACTGGTTTCTGCAACAGAAATAAAGTAGGCATGACTTCATAAATTACTGTAACTTTGAAATTTGCTATATATTGGTAATTTTTCATTTTAAACCCTATATATATATTGTATATATTGTGGAAAAATCGAAATTTTTTAAGTACCCTTTATCCTTAATGTGTTCACTTCAATTTTTTTAAAGCAGTGGCAATACGCAAATTGTTAACAGGAAATACTGAAAATGCATGGAGGTAGATTTCTGTAAAAGCTCCCATCCTCCTCACCAAAATAGATGTTGCGACCATAATCCAGCATATTTGGACTTCCATGAAAGGCATTAAAATGTATTTATCAATCTATTTTTACCTCCCTCTATAAATCTTCTTTCACTTCAGTGACAGGTTTGCACTTGGTAGTGTTCATTGTGACTTGTGACCCATTTCCAACAACTTCAGTTTCGGAGCAGCCCGTTTCCAAAACTTCATTTAGTTTACTGAATCACAACTTCTCATGTTATGCCTTGTGCCTGTGGAAATTCTGGCCATTGTTTTTGCACTCTGTCTCTGGCATATGTTGGAATTTTTGATTTTTAATCCCTTTGTTTTCCACAAAACCAAACTTTAAGAAAATGGTTTAAAATTCTTCACCTTTAGAGTAATTTTTGATTACACAAATGACACATATATGTGCTTAACATTTCATGTGTCTAACACATGTGTATATTTTGCCCTATTTGGTTTAATGTCTCTGAAATAGATGTTTGAACTGTTTGAACCCAACCAAGGCATACATCCTGTGCCCTCTTTTGATTGTCATGAAAGTTCCATTATCTACAATTATTTGAGGTGCATTATCAATGTTAGTCTGTACTTCAGTTAATGCTGCATTAATCTCATGCAGTAGAAACTCTTTATTTATTCCATTTGATGCTTCATCGCAGTGAGTGAATTGCCGGTGGATTTCATCCTCTCCAGTTCACACTAACACTTACCCACAACCTCTACTGACCTTTGCCACGTGCTCTTGCACATTGATGCTGTAAGGGATATTAGATTTGAAGATGTACAGGTACTTTTCCCTTCATTAGGTACAGTGGTACTTTGTAACGACGACACCACTTCCTAGCCACTTTACCCTTGCACGTAGCTGAAGACATACAAATAACGGAGATCATTTTTGGACAACCATGTTGATAACGTGCTTAAACAGTATCTTTCCTAGAATTTGGCCTTTGGTGCAACTAATGCTTCAATGTTCAGTTGACGTGTTTTATTACTTGGTCCCACTTCTGTAGATCTTTGGCCCTGGTAAAGAGCTCTTGATGTGATGATGAGTCATTCGTTCCCTGACTGGTATGTACTTCTCATGTAGTTGGGAGATTAGCCACTTGTGTTTCTTTTTTAGTGCCACTCAGGGATCACATGTAGGGTCCTTTGAGGTTGGCATGTGTGCTTGTGACGCTGCATTGACCCCTGAAATAGTAACAAGTAACTGAAAAAAGGTTAATAAAAATATATTTTACGTTGGATAACTTGTTTATAAACATATTGTACAACACATTGATTCAAGGTAAAGTCAGGACATCTAGTTTTTAAAAGAGATTTACTATTCCATAAGAGTCTGAGCTCAGTGGCAAGGAGATCAAAAATGTTTACAGCAGCATACATAGCATCTCTCTGCAGCAGAGACAGTGTATGTAATTCTTTTTTTTAGTGCCACACCTGTGAATTTTTGAGTTCTGTCACCAAGGATCCAGTCTCCAGGAACACGATACATTAGAGAAAATCAGTGTTGAGAAGCAGTAGTCAGTTATCTCAGCTGGCTAAATTACTTGCAATGGGAGGTTGATGGACTCATTCTATATATGATTATTTTCACTGCTCAGTAGGGAGATGATAGTTTGATTAAGGAAGAGTTCCCCCAGGACATATTTCTATCACCTGATTATATGCTGGTTATTCAGTGTCACTGAGTGTTTGTCTGGCTTTTCACGACTTTATGTAAATTACATAAAATTTATTGTGTTTAGCTTGGCAGGAAAGGAGTTAACAAACCTGCTACAGAATTTTGGTGAAATGTCATTGGAGATTGTGTTAGACAGATATTCTGTTACAATGATGGTGTCATCTGTAAACATGGTACATTTCCACTGGGCACCATTGACTACTGCAGGCAGATCTTAGCATAAAACAGAGACACTGAAGGACTCAGAAGGACAGAAGGTGTTACTTTACCCAAACACTGTTCTGGTTGTATTACTAAGTGACTAATTGGGTTCATGACAAACAGTGCCAGTTGCATGTAGCCTATACAAGTGCTTTCTTTAATTTTCAATATTTCGTACAGATGTGGGGTGAATTTAAATTCCTGCCATGATTTAGTACATGTAAAATGTTCAAATGTGTTTGAAATCTTGTAGGACATAACTGCTAAGGTCATCAGCCCCTAAGCTTACACACTACTTAACCTAAATTATCCTAAGGACAAACACACACCCATGCCCGAGGGAGGACTCGAACCTCCGCCGGGACCAGCCGCACAGTGCATGACTGCAGCGCCTTAGACCGCTCGGCTAATCCCACGGGGCTTAGCACTGATAACAAAAGTTTAACCCTGTAGGATGAGTATTACAGTCAGAAACAGTGCATATATGTCTTGCAGCAGTGTAGCTCAAGTTGCACAAATTATACCCACTGCATATATCCCATGTTTCATAATGAGAGCACTATGTGATTTCCAAAAAACTTCAAACATAATTTCAAACCTCTCGTAAATGCTTAATGTCATAACATAGTTGTGCATTTCTAAAGCAGTCAGAAGTATGAAGTTGTTTTATACCTTGTAGTTTGAGTCTTTAAACATACTGAATATGATTTATACGGAAGATATTTATTATGCATCATAATTTGAGCATATTTTTATAATAATGTGGCTCATCACTCATGCTAGAAATTCTCTTATGCAGATGTAACAATAATATACACACTAAATGATTACAAAGTATTATTAAAAATTTCAGTTATAGGTTACTCTTCTAAATGTATTTCACAGATAAGTAATGGATACATGTGTTTGCTGAAATGTATTCTGCCATTGTCCTAATAATCTGAATATTAGTTGTCTGTTACACTGTTACATGCATTACAACTTGAAGAAGCAGTTCATGGACAGTATTTTCTTTTACAAAATGATTATCATATATGGAGGCTGTAGATCTGCATATAATCAAATGTGGCTACAATAACTGCTGGTCCAGAAGGAATAACTGCAGATGTGAATTTGTTAATGACATTGTAAATATGTGATTGTCATTAATTTTTAAATTTTATGCTAAAGTATGTTTTTTATGAATAAATAATTTACTAACACACAGAGGAATTTATGGCAAGTTATATTCACTTTGTGTTAGGTAACCTGTGTGTACAGGGAATTACGATATTTTGCCATGGTTAAATTGTTACCTGCGCACATTTATATCATTACCACAATAGCAATATGTTTACCCAAAATTGTAGTATCTCTCAACTTTGATATTTCTATATGATGATTTTCTACATAATGACAGTCTGCATTTGTAACACAATGTAGGAGGGGCATTCAATAAGTAATGCAACATATTTCTATTCTCGGCCAATGTCACTTCGAAAAATTCTGCATTTAACATCTTCGGATATGATAAAGCTATAGGGGCTGAAGAAGGAATATTCCACAAAGTTGCAATAAGTGGCAGCACTATTTGTGCCTTAAAAATGGCGTCTATAATAGAGGTGTATTGCAAGCAGAGACCATCACAGATATTCATAGGCACTTGCAGAATATCTACAGAGACCTGGTTGTGGAAAAAAGAAGTATGCCATTTGCACACAGTTGTGATTCTGCAATGTTGGAACATGCGAACACTCTGATTGTGATCTGGCAATCGCGAAGGATGGAACACCTTGCTGCTCAGCTGGACGTCTCTATTGTTAGTGCAGACACACTCATCCACCAGTTAGGGTACTCAAAGGTGTGCCCCGCCAAACTGGAGACTGTAAAGACCAACAAATGACCACCTGTGCCAAACTGTCTGCATATTACAAGGGTTAAAGTGATAATTTTTGTCAAACATTGTCAGACGGTGAAACACTCTGAACTGAGAAACAAGACAGCAATCCACAGAGTGGCACCACATCACCTGCTCTGAAGAAAAAGTTCAAAGCTGCATCCTCAACCAGTGAAGTCATGGTGGTGGTCTTCTGGAATTTTGAAGTTGTTATTCTGTGTGATTACCTCCATCATGGTGTAGTGTTTTGCACTACCATCATGAAGTTGAAGAAACAACTTCAGGATGTACGTCACCACAAAAATGGAAATGAACTCTTCTTCTCCGTGACATTGCAAGACCTCACCAAATCTGCACACCTGAGAGGAGCACACATACTTCATTGGGACAAAGAGACAAAATCCAGATGGTGCGATGTCCAGACTGTTGGGTAGACAAGGAAGAACTGTCCATTCTGCACTCTGCAGAAAGCAGTGTGTGGATGATGGGGGCAGTTGTTGATGCAACAAGATGGTGCTGTCATCAATTAGTAGAATGGTGTCATGAGGCATACAAGCCCTCCCAGTAAGGTGGCGTAAGGCCATCAAATTGAACAGAAATTGTGCTGAAAACTCGGGTTTTGTATCAAAGATCATAGGAAATAATATGGTGTAATGGGATCCTGAATAAAGCCAACCTGCTTTCAGAAAAATTGTGTTACTTACTGAACACCCCTCATATAATTAAGTCAGCATTTTAGACAATCGAAAGTTTCAGATTAGTAATATGGAATGTACTAACTTGTGTTTTATGATTAGCTCAAACAATCTGAATAGCTACTTCAAGTGTAATAGATGTCAAGAAATTTCTTTTAACACTTAGTATATAACATTATATCTCTCTGTAGTGACTACAGAGGCTTGTTAGATGTTACATTTCATTAATGTTTCTATGTTGCAAATATTACAGTTTAAAAAATTTAATATCAGCAAGGTACCAGGTACTTGGAAGGAATATCTAACAGCATATATCAGTGCATAAAGTGCTGTTACATTTTTGAATCATTTAATGTTTCACTTTTGTATATTTACCCATTGTTAATTGTGTTATGTCCAAAGAATATACTTGTGATGTTAGAATACATGGTATTGTGTCAACTTGTTAGCTCAGCATAAACATGTGAATCTCACATATTAAATTTGACATTACTTTGGTTTTAAATATGGTCAGGTACCACTTGCCATAAACAGAACAGTCATATGTGTCTCACAATCTTCTTTTTAGAAACGTCTGACATTGCTTCCACTTACGTGTGTCAGACGTATTCTGTTCTCTTTTCTGTCGGTCTCTCTTGACCAACTCTTGATCTTTTTGACCCCGATGGTATTAGGTTACGAGGCCAGAGGGTGTCTTTCATTTTCCTTATTTAATCTTCTCTCTGATGGGGTAGGACCTGTTCGGGTATTGAAGAACAAGAACAAGAACAAGAACAAGAGGAAGAGGAAGTAGTTGTGATACTACTTTGTATCTCCACAATGTGGCTGGAGAAACCTTTAGCCATGCTTGTATCAGAACAGTGATGACCATGCTGTGGAGGAGCATTATTAAATTTCTGTGAAGTTGTGCAAAAGGCTGGACATTCCTGATGCACACAAAAATAATTTGGAGGTGGCAGGTGTTTGGAGAAGACTGAAATGAAAATGAGGACAGGACTTTATAGTTGAGCATTGTTGAAAGTATAAGAGGTACTGCTGTACTTCCTCACAAAAGAGTACCTCCTCAGTAAACAGTTTCCCAGATACTACCATAACTTCAGAATTACATGGATAAAAGTAATGATAAAGTCACTATTTTGGTCATTTATTTATGTAGTCATAAATACCATATGCTCTTGGGATATTTTCATTGGTGTTACATGCACTTAATGTAAACTATGCAATCTGTTGTAAAATTGCTACAGGGTTTTCTTGCTGTACCCAGGGCATGTCAGAATTCCTGTTACAGGTGTGTAAGAGTTGAAGAAGGGACTTTGTACATTTCCAGACATGGGTTCAGTAATGAAACCTGGTGGATAGAGTTTGCTCTGGAACCTCTCTGTAATAGGAATTGTGAAACACTGTGGATTTTTAGTGAGCAGATGTATGGCATGTGTCGAGTGTAGACTTACTGATGCTCAGTAGTCAGTTTCCTTTATATCTATTATGGACATCATTCCACTTGATACAAGTGTTATAAATATTACTACACAGATAGAAATTTTATATTAATTTTGTGTGTGAGTTCGTTTCTTGTCATGATGCCAATTGGTCAATTGGATTCCTTAGAAGCTTGTTGTTTGCAGTAAAGCTTATTTTGTTGCCAATGTAGTGAAGAAAGTTTTTGTAAGGGTTTTGTAAATTCTTGAAACTTTGTTTTGCAAGTAGTTCATTACCTGGCAGTGAAAAAAAAAAATGCTTGCACTTAGGAAGCTTTGCTTTAGTCTTACCTAATGGATATAAATCTGCAATAATACAAATACATCATTATTCTGTGATGTCCATACGATTATCAGTTTAGATATTTTTGTGGAAATGTTACCCCAGTTTGGAGTTGTCAGTTATCGACTTCCATGTTTCCCTTATAAATTCAGTATTACAGTGATGAAGAATGTGATTGAAACACAATAGGTAATAGTACAATGGTTTGTTCATAAATATGTTCAGAGTGCATGTGCTGTTAACAAGAAAGTATACATGTCACCTTTATTCTATTACAACAAGCTTTTTTGTTGTTCACAAGTTACTGCAATAATTTATTTGTATTCACAATATCAACACCATTGTGACATTGGTATGTACACCAATTATAGTGATATTTCCATGTTCCTGTCATTCATATGTGAAAATTTAGTACCTTACCGTCCAGATATTGTACAGGTACCAGTAAATTGCTAATTGTTTAGACTCTGATGCCCTGTTGTACACAAGAGTTAAACTTCTGACTGGTTTGCAAATAAGTTAATGAGCTAAATGTTCCACTTAAAGCATAAGTGCAATCATTTGCTAAACTTTTTCTTCCTTACATGCTTGAAGTTCATCAGAAGTCTGTAAGTGCACTCATCCTGAAATACTCAATAAATAAAGTGTGGGTATTTGCACACATGATCAGTTACACTGCCTTGGCAAGCACACTGTTTCCCACTGTACTACTTGCCAATACCTACTCGCTAAGATGTGTAGTCTTATGTTAAAAATGTCTTGTTGTGTTCAAGTCCATCAATAATTATCCAAAATATTTTTTGTAGTTCCTGGAAGGCATTAATTAGGCAATTTGCAACTGGTACCGGGTTCCTGGACATACAGCTGAATCTCCAGTAGCCCAGTGTAAGAGTTAACTTGAAGGTCAGTTACTCGAACAGCATTAGTTTAATAAGTGATGATGTCATTCATTGTTATGTAAGCAACTTCTGTGCCTAAAGTTAGTTTCGCAATACTGTCTGATTGTAAAGTGACTTTTTTAACATAATAAGCCTTGAGTTATTAATATTAGTGCATCTTCATTGGGGCTCTTGTCTATTTTTATTACACTAGCCATTGGCTACAGATTTTTCTCCATCAGATGCATGTATCCGTGCACGTCCACTCTATGCACATTTCTTACTTAATGTGTCAGAATTTTGGGTACATGAACATTGATTAGTGTAGATCTTGTTTGCATACATGGTTGTTAGGTGATCATAAATCATTAACTCAATCCATTAATTTATGCCTAATGATAGAAGCAGTTCCTAGTTGTGGAAGGTTCTTCATTCTCCTATATCTTTCCGTACGAGCTCTGATTTCACTTATTTTATCTTGGTGATCAATCCTCCCTATGTAAGTCGGTGTCAACAAAATATTTTCACATTCGGAGAAGGAAGTTGGTTACTGGAATTTCGTGTGAAGATTCTATCGCAACGAAAAACACCTTTCTTTTAATGATGTCCATCCCAAATCTCATATCATTTCTGTGACACTCTCTCCCATATTTCACTATAATACAAAACCTGCTGCTTTTCTTTAAAGTTTCTCGATGTACTCAATCAGTGCTATCTGGTGAGGATCCCACACTGTGCAACAGTATTCTAAAAGTGGGCGGACAAGCATAGTGTCAGCAGTCTTGTTAGTAGGTCTGTTACATTTTCTGTCTTGCCAATAAAACACAGTCTTTGGTTAGCCTTCCCTACATACTTTTCTGTGTGTTCCTTCCAATTTAAATTGTTCATAATTGTAATACCTCGGTATTTAGTTGAATTTACAGCTTTTAGGTTACACTGATTTATCGTGTAACTGAAGTTTAATGAGTTCCTTCTAGCACTCATGTGGATAACCTCACACTTTTCATTATTCAGAGCCAACTGCCACTTTTCCAACCATTCTGATCCTCTTTTTCTAAATCGTTTTGCAGTTTGTTTTGATCTTCTGATGACTTTATTAGTCGATAAATGACAGCATCATCTGCAAACAACTGAAGACGGCCGCTCAGATTCTCTCCCAAATTGTTTATATAGATAAGCAACAGCAAAGGGCCTACAACACTACCTTGGGGAATGCCAGAAATCACTTCTGTTTTACTCTATGACTTTCCTACAATTACAATGAACTGTGACCTCTCTGACGGAAATCACAGATCCAGTCACATAACTGAGATGATATTCCATAATCACACAATTTCACTACAAGCTGCTTGTGTAGTACCTACAGTGTCAAAAGCCTTATGGAAATCCAGAAATATGGAATCAATCTGAAATCCCTTGTCAATGGCACTCAGCAATTCATGTGAATAGAGAGCTAGTTGTGTTTCACAAGAATGATGATTTGGGGATTACAATATTCAGTCTTGCTACAACAGTCCTGTGTTCACTAATCCCTGAATCAGTTTTTATGCTCGTTATTAACTCAGGATTATTTCTTGCTAAGAGGTCAAGCGTGTTTCCACAACCGTTTACTATTCACGTGGGCTCATGAACTAATTGCTCGAGATCATTTTCAGAGAATGTGTTTAGCACAATTTCAGATGATATTTTATGCATACCTCCAGAATTAAACATGTATTTTCACCAACATATCGAGGGTAAATTAAAGTCACCACCAACTATTATCATATGATTCGGGTATGTGTTTAAAATCAAACTCAAGTTTTCTTTGATCCTTTCAGAAACTGTGCCATCTGAATTGGGAGGTCGGTAAAAGGATACAATTATTATTTTATTCCATTTGCCAACAATGACTTCTGCCCATACTAATTCACAGGATGTATCTACTTCAATTTCGTGACAAGTTAAACTACTTCTGACAGCAACAAACACGCCTCCACCAACCATGTTTAGCCTATCCTTTTGGAACACCATTAGGTTCTTCACAAAAATTTTGGCTGAGCTTATATCCAGCTTTAGCCAGCTTTCAGGACCTATAACAATTTAAGCATCAGTGCTTTCTATTACCGCTTGGAGCTCTGGTACTTTCCCAACACAGCTACGACAATTTACAACTGTTATACCAGTGGTTCCTGTATCTACATTTTTGCTGTGTTCAGCCTCCACCCTTTGTAACTGAAGTGCTTTTTGTGTTTTTTTCTCGAGACCCTCTAACGTAAAAAACTGCCCAGTCGACGCCACACAGACCCTGCTACCTGTGTATCCGCCACCTGTATGTGGTGGGCACCTGACCTATTCAGTGGAACCTGAAACCCAACCACCCTTTGGCGCAAGTCGAGGAATCAGCAGCCTACATGGTCGCAGAACCGTCTGAGCCTCTGATTCAGACCCTTCACTCGGCTCTGTACCAGAGGTCCGGAATTGCCCCTGACGGTTATGCTGCAAATGGTCAGCTCTGCTTTAATCTTGCAAGCAAGAATGGCAGCCTTTACCACTTCTGTTAGCTGCTCGAAACCAAAGAGAATCTCTTTTGATCCAAAGTGACAAGTGTAATTGGTACCAACTTGAGCAACCACCTACAGTTGGCTGAATGCTGTGCTCTTCATGGCATCTGGGAGTACCCTTTCCACATCTGGAGTGACTCCACCCGGTATGCACACGAAATGCACACTGGATTTCTTACCATTCTTCTCATCCAAGTCCCTAAGGGGGCCCTATAATGCACCCAACCTTGGAGCTCCAAACTACCAATAATCTCAGCCTCTGTGATTGCCCAGATCTTGGAGGCTGAGTGGTTTCCTCTGAAACAGGACAGGTGACAGCATCTGGCTCAGTGACAGTGTCAGCCACAGACAGAACCTGGAACCTGTTTGTGAGACAAACCGGAGAGGCATTATGTGTGGCCACCTGGGAAGTCTTTCACCATGTGCTTCGCCCCGGGGCAACCTCCCACTCAACAACAGGTGAGGGGTCAGCCTCAGTGCGAGCAGTAACTGGGTTGGCCACTGGTGAGGACTGATCAGAAGACTCTGACGTGCTGGACGTCCGTTGTGTCCCCACAGCCGGCGCACAACAGTGGTGCCCATCCACTGCAGCCTCAAGCTCTGTAACGGAAGCCATCACAGCCTGAAGCTGAGAGCGAAGTGTCACCATCTCGGCTCACATCCGCATACAACAATCACAATCCCTGTCCATACAAAAGACCATGGAAGACTAAACTATGCAGATAAACAAACTGTCAGCTCATGCTGTGCAATTCTACTATAGAACCTGCCAAAAACGCTAACTGAAGCTGAGAGCGAAGTGTCATGAACTCGGCTCACATTCACACACAACAATCACAGTCCCTGTCCATACAAAAGACCATGGAAGACTAAACTATGCAGATAAACAAACTGTCAGCACATGCTGTGCAATTCGACTATAGATCCTGCCAAAAACACAAACTGTGTCTAGTAATACGTGTATGTTCAGAAACCTAACTACTGAAACTCAGGTCAAACTAAATAATTTGACCCTGATCTGGAACTTGTAATATGTCACAAAATCAGTTTACTTTCTGACGCAAATGAAAACACGAGAACTGTGGCTATTAGATGTTAAATTTACACGCAGAAACTCAAGAAATTAAACTATTAAAGTAGACAGATGATATAATAAAATTCGCTCCTGGTTAGGAACCTCGTAAATGACAAATGTGGTTACTTATCTGTTGCTGCATCTGTCGCAGTAAGCTACTGCTGCCTGAGTACTGCTATGACATGTTTGCGCACTTCCATTCTTTCATTGTTCCCCTCTATTACTGTGATTCAGTACATTTACAATTGAAAAGAAGGCAAAGTGCTGGAGTGTTTCTCTAGAATGTTTCTAAATACTTGTAATGTGGCTATTTAGAGAGACTGCTATACTCATTCATTTTCCGTGGTGGATTAAATGTACTAAGCTAGCAGTAGGAATAAATTGAATCGGTTCCAGTGTAGAAATTTTTGCTTCAATCAGGATGATGAAGTATCGGTGCCTCATGCAATTGGTTTTTAATTAACTCAAATGCTTCTTGATATTCCTTATTCCATTTCCAGTGGAGATGTACTTGTGAAGATAAAAAAATCGAGGATAAATACTGTGATAGAAATTGCACAAACTGAGAGATTTTCAGTTGATTACATCATTTTTGTGCAGGAAAATTTCTCACTGGTTCCGTTTTCATTGGATCAGGTTTGATTCCATGCAAAGAAATTACATGCCCAAGGAAACAAGCGATTTGGCAAATTCTTATTTACCCATCCACTAAACGCTTACATTACACGACATAGAATGTATAAATGTTCGCCCTAAAGTACTAATTAGAACAACATTATGTAGGTGATAAGTGTATCAATAATTCTTCTCTTAGAACTTCTGTGAGTGCTGTCATAAAGGCCACTGATGATACTGACAGCCCGAAGGCCATCCTTTTAAACTGCTAACACCTTCCATTCCACAGAAAGGCTGTGTTCTTCCTGCTATACCTTCATCCTCCAGTTGGTCACATTGTACAGTAAACTGCATCATTTCTACATGGGCATCAGTTAGTAAATGCACACTGCCATCCCTTTTTGTTACAGTGTGGATTGCATTAGAACTTTCACTATCTGAGTGTTAAATAATCTGATTCTTCTACACACCCTTAATTGCTTTATTAACTATGGCTTTCTAGGGCAAGGGTACTGGATACAATTTACTATGGAATGGCTCATGATTCTTAACTTGAGTTTTACAAGCACATCATCTGATTAGACAAGATATTCTTAAAATAGATCGACATAACACCCTTACATTTTTACCTGTTCCTTCTGTTTAGCTTCAGGCATGTCCCCTAATGTTTGAGTCATACTTTGAGTGCTGGTAAGAGCATTTTAATCATCATTATTCTCCTGGAGCCCAGCGTCTTCCACCAACTTAGTTAAAGATGCAGTTCCCAAACTCATATTTACGAATGGAGTAACCTAATCGTCTCCCTTGACGAATCCTGAAACACTCTCCTCTTCATTTCTGTCTGACTAGTGGAAGGAACAGAAGTGTGAAAGAATGCATTGACAAACCTATTCAGAATCAGTGAATTCTGAGAACCAAACTGATGTTAAGTCATCCAAAAATGAATACACTCTGCTCATACATACTCTCCTAAACTCTGAACTTTAACAGTGCCTGGCCTTTAGTGGGTTTACTTTGATTGTTTACAGCAGTGTCAATACACAGATCATTAAGAGTAAATATTGAAAATGCAAGGATGTAGATTTTCTGTAATAGCTCCCATCTTCCTCACACGAAAGACATTAAAATGTATTCATGATTCTATTTTTCCTCCCTCTATAAATCCTCTTTCACTTCAGTGACAGGTTTGCGATAGGTAGTGTTCATTGTAACTTCTGACCCATTTCTGACAATTTCAATTTCTGAGCGGCCTCCTTTGATAACTTGATTTAGTTTACTGAATAAAGACTTCACATATTATGACTTTGACTTGTGGAATTTCTGGCCATTTGTTTTGCACTCTGTCTCTGGCATAAGTTGGAAATTTTTATTTTTAATCCTGCTCTTTTTCACACAACCAAATTTTTTTTTAAGAATGTGGTTAAAATTCTTCACAGTTGCAATAAATTTTGATTACACAAATGACCCATACATTTGCTTAACATTACATGTGGCTAACGCACGTGTCTACTTTGCCCTGTTTGGTTTAATGTTTGTGAAATAAATGTTTGAAAAGTTTGAACTGTTGGAACCCAAGCAAGGTGAACACCCTGTGCCCTTTTTTGATTCTCCTGAAAGTTCCATTATCTACATTTATTTGAGGTGCATTGTCAATGTTAGTCTCTATTTCATTCAATGCTGCATTAATCTTGTGCAGAAGAAGCTCTTTATTTATTCCTTTTGACCCTTTGTCACAGACTGTGGATTGCCAGTGGATTTCATATTCTCCAGTACACTCTAGCACTTGCCCACAACCTCTACTGACCTTTCTTGCCACACACGCTACTGCACATTGATGCTTGCTAGCCACTTTCCTCTTGCCCATAGCTGATCTCCATTACTTGTATGACTTTGTTGTTGGACAACCATGTTGATAACATGCTTAGACAGCATCTTCCCTAGAATTTGGCATTAGGTTCAACTAATGCCTTAGGTGTTCAGTTGACATGTTTTAATACTTGGTCTCACTTCTGCAGATGTTTGGACCTGGTAAAGGGCTTTTGATGTGTTGGTTTTGTAGTACCACCCAGGGATCATGTGAAGAGTCGTCTAAGATTGATATGTGTGCATGTGAAGCTGCATTGTCAGCTGAAATACTTTTATTAATCTTTTGTCAGTTATGCAACTTGTTAGGTATATCTTCTGTTGGATAAGTTGTTTATAAACATATTGTACAACATAGTGATTAAAGGGACAATTATGGAATAGTAAATAACTATTCAAAGCTGAACTAAATAAGAAAACAACATAAGGTTTTCAGCTCAGTGGGAAGGAGGTTGAAAATTTTTTACAGCAGCATACATAGCATCTCTCTGCAGCAGAGACACTGCACATAATTGTTTTGTTTACTGCCACACTTGTGAATTGTTGAGTTCTGTCACCAAGTATCCAGTCTCTAGGAACAAGATTTTCTGTGGTGGATTAAACGTAATAAGTGGACCAGTAGGAAGCTGTTTCATAGCCGCTCACAGCCAAACACCACTGACTTTTGTAACAGGGCTACTCACCACTTTATCACCCTTAAGGAAAACACAGTTGCAGTGAATGTTTGCAGATTATGTGGGTTGTTCTATTGTTGTATACAATCTTATTGGTGGATGTGGTCTGCCAGACTGCTGATTCGATTTGTAGATCAGTTAACAGCCCGTTGCAGCTTCTCGCTGTTTTCAACTTTTAGTAGACCGGTAGAACCATTAGCAAATAAGATATCTTTATATTCTTCTATACTTACATGCATTATGTTCAGCTGCTTCGCCTTTTGGTCACTTTACCTAGAGTACCATCTGCTGATGACACTGTAATACACAGAAAAGTAACATTGTTTAGGGATTCTAGGAGGAAATATGTTGACTTGGACTGAATTTCTGTTTATTGTGATGAATGGCAGCTTGTTTTACATGTACAAAAATGTAAGTGAATGTGGATGAGTAGGAGAAACAAGCCATTAATGTTCAAATACAGTACTGTGATGCTTGACACAATCTACATCCACATGACTGATCTGGAGTTCACAATAAACTGTGTGGCAGATTGTTTGTCTACCCATCTTCAAGCTATCTTTTCCATTCCACTCACGGACAGCATGAGCGAAAAATGAACACTTCAGTCACACCCTGTGAGCTCTAATTTATTTGGTGTTGGTGAAGATGATGATCATTTCTCGCTATGTAGGTGGGTGGCAACAAAATATTTTCACACTCTAGGAGAAAGCTGGTGATTGAAGTTGTAGTGGACTGACCAGACAGCCAATCCACTATGACTTGTAGCCGAATAGCATGCGTTTAACTCACGCAGGCTGGCGTGAGGTCTGGAACAGATTAAAGTAGTTGATTCTAATAAATAAAGTACAGAGTTGATGTAATACTTAACTTTAACCCATAATTGGAGAACATCGCTCTTGTTGATACATTATATAATCTCAATATAAACTGGTCATGGCGCCTTGCTAGGTCGTAGCAAATGATGTAGCTGAAGGCTATGCTAACTATCATCTTGGCAAATGAGAGCGTATTTGTCAGTGTAGCTTCGCTAGCAAAGTCGGCTGTACAACTGGGGACGAGTGCTAGGATGTCTCTCCCGACCTGGCGGCGCTCGGTCTGCAATCACTGATAGTGGCGACACACAGGTCCGACGTATACTATCGGACCGCGGCCGATTTAAAGGCTACCACCTAGCAAGTGTGGTGTCTGGCGGTGACACCACAGAAGTTTCATCAGAAGATCTGACTGCAATGAAAAAGGGCTTGGTTTTAATGATTGACACCCCAATTCGCGTATTATATCCATGACCCTGTCTTCCCTAATTTCACTATAATACTAATCGAACGGCCCTTGTTTGAACTGATTGTTGTCCTATGTCAATAATATCTTGCACAGATCTCACAAAGCACAGCAATACTTCAGAAGATGGTGGATGTGCTTGATTATATGCAGTCTCTCTTGTAGACCTTTGGCACTCTCCAAGTGTTCTGCCAATAAATTGCAGTCATTGGTTTGGTTTCCTCACAGCATAGTCTATATGATCATTCTGATTTAATTCATCTGTAATTCTAATTTTAGGTATTAAGCTTAATTAGCAGCCTTTATTTTGATGTATTGAGAAACCAAAATTTGGCGGGTATCCCCTCATACTCGTGTGGATGATCTCATTTCTCCTTATTGAGAGACAAATGCCACTCTTTGCACCATACAAATATCTTATCTAAAACATTTTGCAATTCGTATTGATCATCTGACAACTTTACACGACGGTAAATGACGGCATCAACTGCTAACAATCTAAGAGGGCTGCTCAGATTGTTTCCTAATTCATTTGTGTAGATCAGGAACAGCAGAGGGCCTATAACGCTCTGGTGGAGATCACCAGATATTACTTCCATTTTACTTGATGGCTTTCCCTAAATTATTATAGTCTATGACCTTTCTCACAGGAAATCATGAATCCAGTGCACAACTAAGATGTGATGCAATTTTATTAGAAGTCACGTCTGAGGAATAGTGTTGAAAGCCTTCTGAAAATCTAAAATTATGGCATCATTTTGAGATCCCCCTGTCGATAGCACTCATTACTATATGGAACTAAAGTGCTAGTTGTATTGCGGTGCTCCATGAGAAAAATATTTTCCAAATCCATGCTGACTGTGTGTCAACAGATTGTTTACCTGGAGGAAATTCATGATGAACACACACAGTTTATGTTCAAAAATCCTGCACCAAATCTGCATAATTGATATAGGTCTGTAATTGAGCAAATTACTCCCATTCCTTTTCTTTGTGTTGGTGCAAATTTTGCAGCTTATTCTTCAGGTGTGGATCTTACGAAGAGCAAACGGCTGTGTATGATTGCTAATCATGGAGTTATTGTATCAGCATGCTCCGAAACGAACCTGAGTGGTATACAACCTGGACTGGAGGCCTTGCATTTATTGAGTGATGTAAGCTGCTTCTCAACATGGAGGACACCTATAACTAAGTTAGTAATGTTGGCAGTCATTCTTGTTTTGAATACTGGAATATTTACTTGGTTTTTGAAATTGTGTCAGCAAAGAAAACTATGCATCGTAACTCAGCTTTTGTGGCACTTCATCAGTAACATCACCATTGTTATCATGCAGTGAAGGTATTGATTGCATGTTGGCACTGTTGTACTTTACATACAACCAGAATCACTTTGTCCTTAAATCTGGCATAATTGAGTTTCATTGTGGTAACTATTAAAAGCCTCTCTCACTGCAGTTTGCACTAAATTTCCAGTTTTTGTAAAACCTTTTTTGCCAGTTTTGGGATTTTACATTATTTTACATTTGGCATGCATTTCCTCATAGCTCCTGTAATAGTGTTCTGACCTGTTTTGTGTACTATGAAGGTTCTCTTATCATTTTATTTGATATATAGCCCACAACTGCCACCGATTCTATTTATTCAAATCCATAACATCTTGTCTAGGTCTACATAGTCAGATTAGAAGAAGTTGAGGCTGTCTCTTAAAAAGGGGTCAACCACAATTTTTATCTGCTTTTATATATGTATATAGCGTTTATATAGTGTTTATTTTTGTGTGCTTGGATCTTATGATATCTAGATTCACTACAATATATGTCTGGACGCTAACCCATGTATCAGTCATAATGCTCCCTATTTGCTCAGGATTATTTGTTGGTAATTGGTCTATAATGCTTTTGAAACAATTTATGCTTAAAGTGGGACCCTGAGCTAATAATTATTGTTGAAATACTTATCTGAGAATGCTTTTGGTACGATCTGAGATGACATCTTATACTTACAATCAATTTGTGATGTCTATTTTAGCCAACATATGGAGGGTAGATTGAAGTCATCACCATCTGTAATTCTATGACTCGGGTACCAATTTGAAATGACTGAGCATGTCTTTGAGCTGTTCAGCAACTGTTCCAGGTGGTTGGTAAAATGAGCTAGTCATTAATTTGTTCAAGTTGTCAAATATAACCTATCCATACTAACTCACAGGGACTATCTACATAAATAAGTAAAAGGGAATGGTGATGAATTCAGATGACTTAAAGAGAGGGGAAACATGATTAATTAAGGCTGTAATTGTATTGTGTCATAAGAAGGTAATGACAGAAGGTTGACGACATTTGAGAGGAGGAGCCATAATTCAGTTGGGTCGGGGTATTTTGTGGTTGACCGATGCTCAGAGCGCATCGAATGTCCCACCTTCACTGTGTCGAGTGTCTATCTTGTCTTTATGTCCTCAGTTGACTTACTCTTCTGATAATTCATAATGTAATTGGATACATAGAGAGTCTAATATATAGAAGGTCTTAAAGTTTACAAGCTCATGGAGCCAGTGGACCTTCCTTGTGGCAGAAATGTTGAAGGGGAAGGAAGAGTGGTCAAGGAAAAGAAATGGTGAGGTTTAGAAAAAAGGAGTAGAGATGGGAAAATTTGGAAGACTTCATGCAGCCATAGCCCCTTGTTTTGGTTGACTTTTCCAAATTTACTACTTTTACTAAAATTCATCAGGCCATCTCCGTCACCCCTCTTCCTTCCCCTTCAACTCTTCTGCCAGGAGAGGGGCCACTGGCTCCCAAAACTTACAAACTGTAATACCCTCTATATGATTGTTCTCCTGCCAAAGGTTGCTGAGTAGACTTTTTATTTATTCAGTTGCATTATATTTTCAAAAACTGATTATTTTCTTCTAATAACTGCTGTGTTTTACTTCTTGTCGTCATTTACTAGGTGAATTTGAAATTAAAACTACATTGATTAGGTCATAATTTGAGGACTACTTTCTCTGAACAGGCTAAACTCTTCAAGCATAGTTTTTTCACTGCATTCTGAGGAATTTTGCCAGCTTCAGCCAATATTGGCTTTTTGTCCTGAAAGTGGATTCTTTGCTCATAATAGACAGCTGACTGCTCCTCTGGTTTGTTAATCATATGCGGTATGGCCTCCACGTATTTCCCTACCAGGTTTTTACAATTACCAGAGTTTGCAATGTAAGCTAATTTAACCATCTTCCCAGCATCATCTTCAACACTGATATGATGTGGACATCTGAATTATTTTCATAATGTCCCTGTTAACAAGATGCTGTTAATGTTTTGAGAGAAAATGTGTTTGTCGCTACACGTAGCTATATATATGTCCAATGTGTATTATGTATTTTGCTGCTGTGAGAGCAACTGTGTTGGTTTCTTCCATGCATTTGACATTATCCACATATTTACTTCAGGTTTATACAGATTTTGTCATAATTAAAAGTGAAAGTGACTTGTGTGAAAATACACTCTTGGAAAAAGAATTAGGTAAACCCTTTCAGAGGTTTCCAATTCACTCAAGATTTGTTGAAACATTCACACTCAAGATTTATTGTTGCTACAGTGTGTATGGAGTACATGAAATGACTAAATTTACAGGTTGGTAGCCGAAGTGGTACTGAGGTCTCAGATATCGGCCCATGCTGAAATTTCTATTTTAGTATGTGGTGCAGCCTCCAAATGTGTCAATGCGGATACTGACTCTGGCATCCATTCCATCATACAGATGGTGAATATTGTACAGGAATACACTATGCTACACCTGCCAGACCTGTTCTTGCAGTTTTGTAAGAGCTGTTGGGACAAGAAATGACTCGTGCCATTCGTCAACCATCATCTCCAGCTCGGGCTCCATTGGGGACAAGTGTGGAGAAAGTGCTGGCCCAAGAATTTTCTTCAGGTCTTGCAGAGCATGTTGAGTTCCATGGGCACTGTTTGGGCTAGCGTTATCCTGTTTGAACAACACATCATTTTCATGGTGCAAGAATGGCAAAAAAAACTGGGCTAACAACATTCTGCCCATACAGATCAATGGTTCACATCACTTTCATAAATGCAAAGATAAACGAGAGTTGTAGCTTATCGCAACCCCAAACGTAAGGACTGTGGTGGGACCAGTGTGCCTCGAATGAAATAAGTTTATGAGACATCGCTCACCAGGTCTGTCATGCATGCAAATGAGCATCACTTGCTTGCAGGCAGAATCTGCTTTCATCATTGAAGTCAATGACACACCATGCTGTCATCCAAATGATCCTCTGATAGCATGAACAATGCAAATCGATGCTGTGCCGTGGTTGGGAGATAGGCTAGCCCGACTGCTAATAATCAATTTTCAACAGTTCATGTTGGCACATGTGGGCTCACAAGACCTCTTATCTGTGTGTGGTAGCTCTATGAACTGCCACTGGAGCCCTTACCATATGTCTGTCTATACAGTTGTCTGTGCGGTGTGTAGGTCCAGGATCTCTTTCATGTGAGTGACACACCTAGGGAGGTGGTGAAGTGGTTAGCATACTGGACTTACATTTAGGAGATAAGGAGATAATGGTTCAAACCTGCGTCCAGCTATCCTGATTTAGGTTTTCCATGATTCACTTCAGGCAAATGCTGCGATGGTTCCTTTGAAAGGGTATGGCTAATTTTCTTCCCCATTCTTGCATAATCCAGTAGGACCAATGACCTCATTGTTTTGTCCCTTCCCCCAAATCAACCAACCGAGCAATGGGTGTGACAATACTCACATGACCACTGATAAGAGTGTCATTAGACAGCTGACACAACACATCTAGTCAGTCTCCTCTCTATGACATGCAACACACAAAGGCTCTGTAGTCAGATGTGCTTGACAAGTAAACGTGCTGCACTTCATACAAACTTTTATCATGGAGTTGCCTTTTTTTTCCTTCCACACACATGTAACACCCATTCTTCTTCATCTCTGATGGCTTTGGTGTGTCAATGACAGCTTCTGAAGGGAATTTCTTTCTTAGGTTGGAAATCATCTCAATGAGGACTGATACCTGAATTTCTATTCTTCAAGTGTTCATTTGCCAATGGAAATTCTTCAGATAAATACATTGAATTATGACATTTCCTTTTGGTTGTGAAAGTGAATACAAAATTTGGCAATTTGGCCCAGTTATGTTCAGCATAAGTGCAAAATGGCTAAGCAGGGATGGCTAGAGGACAAATGTAAGGATGTAGAGGTTTATCTCACTTGGGGTAAGATAGATACTGCCTACAGGAAAATTAAAGAGACCTTTGGAGGAAAAAGAACCACTTGTATGAATATCAAGAGCTCAGATGGAAACCCAGTTCTAAGCAAAGTAGGGAAAGCAGAAGGCTGGATGGAGTATATAGAGGGTCTATACAAGGACAATGTACTTGAGCACAATATTATTGAAATGCAATAGCATGTAGATGAAGATGAAATGGGAGATAAGATACTGCGTGAGGAGTTTGACAGAGCACTGAAAGACCTGAGTTGAAACAAGGCCCTGAGAGTAGATAACATTCCATTAGAACTACTGACAGCCTTGGGAGAGCCAGTCCTGACAAAACTCTACTATCTGGTGAGCAAGAGGTATAAGACAGCCGAAATACCCTCAGACTTCAAGAAGAATAAATAAATTCCAGTCCCAAAGAAAGCATGTGCTGGCAGATGTGAAAATTACCAAACAATCAGTTTAAAAAGTCATGGATGCAAAATACTAACGCGAATTCTTTACAGACTAATGGAAAAACTGGTAGAAGCTAACATCAGGGAAGATCAGATTGGATTCCACAGAAATATTGGAACACGTGAGGCAATACTGTCCCTACGACTTACCTTAGAAGAAAGATTAAGGAAAGGCAAACCTATGTTTCTAGCATTTGTAGACTTAGAGAAAGGACTTGGAAGAGCAGTTGAACGGAATGGACAGTGGTTTGAAAGGAGGATATAAGATGAACATCAACAAAAGCAAAATGAGGATAATGGAATGTAGTGGAATCGGGTGGTGCTGAGCAAATTAGGTTAGGAAATTAGGTTAGGAAATGAGACACTTAAAGTAGTAAAGGAATTTTGCTATTTGGGGAGCAAAATAACTGATGATGGTCAAAGTAGAGAGGATATAATATGTAGACTGGCAATGGCAAGGAAAGTGTTTCTGAAGAAGAGAAATTTGTTAACATTGAGTGTCAGGAAGTCGTTTCTGAAAGTATTTGTATGGAGTGTAGCCATGTATGGAAGTGAAACATGGACAATAAATAGTTTGGACAAGAAGAGAATAGAAGCTTTCGAACTGTGGTGCTACAGAAGAATGCTGAAGATTAGATGGGTAGATCACATAACTAATGAGGAGGTACGGAGTAGAATAGGGGAGAAGAGGAGTTTGTGGCACAACTTGACAAGAAAAAGGGACTGGTTGGTAGGACATGTTCCGAGGAATCAAGTGATCACAAATTTAGTATTGGAGGGCAATGTAGAGGCTAAAAATCGTAGAGGGAGACCAAAAGATGAATACACTAAACAGATACTGAAGGATGTAGGTTGCAGTAGGTACTGGGAGATGAAGAAGCTTGCACAGGACAGAGTAGCACGGAGAGCTGCATCAAACCAGTCACTGGACTGAAGACCACAACACAACACACATGTTCAGCATACTATAAACTAACACCATAGGCCAACTCCTAAATTTGGAAACAGCATAACCTATAATCATTTTATCCACAGTATTCATTCCTCCTTCAGTGTGATTGTAATTTAATAGTGATACCTGGATTTCCTGTTTCAGGGTTGATATCATGCATTGTGGACACGAGTATCAGTGAAAAATTACATTTTGTTGGGTACAAGACAAGAGATTTATTAGCTTGGAAGCCAAGTTTTGAAACTCCACAGGTTGATCTCTTAGATGTGAAATTCAGGAGGGATCTCTCTTTCCTTCTTGTGAAGAGTGCCTAGGATGGTCAATTTTTTTCTCTAACATGTCTTCCACTACTGGCAGCTTGTGTGCATTTCATCGATTGTCACATAATCAGCAGGATTATATGATCACTTCAGGTTGATTGCAAAGGAATGTGGACACTTTCTGACAGTGGTTATGCTGTCAAGTTTTTCCTTTCATTTTGAGTGGAAATGTTAGCAAACCTCATACAATGCATTACAAGCAGAAATCTGTTGTAGCTCATTAAGGCCGCATATTCAGTGGCTGAGTCTTAGAGTTAAAAATGACAGAGCAAGTGCTTGAGTGTCAGTCACCTCTGATCTCTCTGAAGATGGCTGGATGGTATTCAGCCAAAATATTAGAAGAAGAAGAAGAAGAAGAAGAAGAAGAAGAAGAAGAAGAAGAATTTATGTGGGTGAATGCCAAAAATTTAATGGAACAGTCTTTACACCATGACAATTTGAAGAACCGTGGACACCAGCTTGTCACAGATTGGGTATTTAGTTCTGCTTTGAATGGTGTTACTTCTTGCCCCTGGGTTATGCTTACTAGTGTTAGTGACTAGAGCATTCTTCGTTGCAAATGCTAAAAATCCAACAGTAGCTACACAAATGTGTTCACATGGTATTAGTAGGATCTACATAGAATAAATATTAGCAGAAATGAATGTACTGGGATCATCCTTCACTCCAATGAAACTTTTGAAGCAAATAAAACTGTCTAGATCATTAAAAATATGGTCTTTGTTCATTGTCTTCATGAGATACCTGCAATAACGATTAGAGAAACATAAAGAGTGATAGATGCTTGTTAACGACATTGAGCTCAAAAAATTTAAAAAGTAAAAATTATTTTAAAGGTTCACTCACAAAGAAACTTCGAACTTGTGAAGCAAAATTCAGTGTCAATATTGAAATCTATGTCTAATCAGCATGTCACTTAATAACTGGTTGAAAGTTAATACAAAGATTTGTGTTCTAGCTTACAGGCAGCACTGATGTGGGAAACATTGCCTTCAAGTTTCACTTTTTTATTATTGTATTTTTCCTTCTTCTAGTTATAATTATTAAAAAGCAGAAATAAGTTAAATTACAAATATACACATTCAAATTATAAAACAGGATTAAATTCAGTAAAATTTCTTACTAATGGGACAACTTTTTAGATATGACATGTAGTCCATGTACAGTGGACCCAAACTTACCAAGTAATCACTGAATCTGTTAATATTATCTACACATCAGGCACATGAAATGTCAGTATTTAATAATAATAATAATAATAATAAATAGAAGTAGTATTGTTACAATTAGGCTTGTATAATGGATGGAAAAACTGTGCCTTGTGAACTAAAGCTTACCAAAGAATACACTAAAAGATGTAGACTTGTAAAATATATTATTTTCTTAATAGAAAAAAGAACCTCACTATTAAATTCAAATATTTTGAAGGCCACTCTATCTTGTGGAAGAACCAGCAACTCACTTCCCGGTGTTGGTCATTTACTGTGCAACCAGCAGTGAATCTGCCAGACCAGCAGATCTGAGGTCAGGTGTGGCCCAGTCAGCAGCAGGAGAGCATGCCACAGTTGGCATACATTACACCAGCAATTCTGGAAAAATGTCAAAAAACCATTTAGGCCTAAATTAATTTTGTTTCGTTAAGATTGTGGACCTGTGTTTTTTTGTGGTTCAAAATTTCTAGGTTCTCCCTTTGGGGCTCTACACCACACTTCCATGCTTTCATTTAGGTGACATAACTTATGCTTCTCCATTAGAAGTGCATTGTATATGCACTTCCTTTTCTATCATAGGATTACTCCCTAAAACTTGTCATGGATCTGCTCCTCATTTGTCCTATATAAAACTTGTCTCAGCCATTTCAGTTTATTTTGTATACTCCTGAATTGCAATATTTGTCTGGCTTTATTTCCATTTTTGTGGAATAACCTATTTCCCATGGTAATATCATCTACCAAACGCTTTGGGGACATTTTTGTGTAGATATTACAGTGCGGGATTGCACACAATCTACAGAATTCTAGCCTTAATCAAATTTATGCTGCTGTGATGTTTGACATTCCTAACAGAGAATCATCCCACCCCAGAAACATATCGATCATTATAAGCAAGTATCCTGGTTACAATATGATGTGTGATTTAAATATTATCTGGTTGCCGGTGTTGCAGAAGTGCTTCCACTCCATCCTGTTCCAACGAGATCCCTAATCTGTGGGTGCAGGTCCCTGGCACCAGTTTCAGAAGAGCAAGCATACATGTGAGAGATGAACATTTAAACTCGATAGCAGAGTCGGTCATTGGGGGTTTTTACTCATATGCAGTATTTTCTCCATGTATTGCCTTACCATGTTATTACATTTCTCTGAGTTCATAATGCAAGTTCATTTAAGCACACTCCCAGCATCATCTTCAACACTGGTTAGGTCTGGATAGTTAGATTAGGTACATAATGCATCTGTTGAGTTAATGTTTGTGTGTTTCTGTTAATATTTTGAGAGAAACTGTGTTCCTCCCTAAACATGGCTAGGTGTACATCTGACATGTATTTAGAATTTTCCTGCTGGAGCAGTTGTATTTGGTCTCTCCATGTATTTAGCATTATCCTCCTGTTCAGTTAAGTTTTGTACAGGATGTATCATAAGGAGAAGTGAATGGTGAGCAAGAGTGAAAATATATTGTCTTGCCACTGCCTCATATGGAATACTGTCTGGCTTAGTGAAAATTTCCATCAAATGCAAACTTTTCTCATTTAATTGTGCTAAGATTTCATCCATGGGGTATTTGAACAGGAAGTTCAATACTACTTCATGACATTATTTGGCAATATCTGTTTTACACAATTACCTGTTAAAGGAAATGTACATGTGTTGGTCATGGATAATATTTGAGCCTAATTAGGTATTTTAAAAGTTTATCTTCATGAATTTTATACTACTTAGTACAAATATATTTGACTTAAATCAGTGGCCATTCACAGCTACTTCTACAGTTACATCACTAATGACTAATTTACTTGCTCATGTTTGCAGGAATGTTTTCCTTTTTATTGTCACACACATTCGTTATGTATGAGGCGGAACTATGGGCCTCGTGGGAAAAGGGTGACCCGGTTGAGTCACGCAGTTTGACTCTTAGTCTAATAATGCGGTGTGGCCATTAATTGCAGCGTTGATCTCGTGGGCTCACATGAGGATCAATGAACTATACTTGATGGGATGTATCTGTAACTTAGGTGGTTAGAAAGTTAGTAGACAGGAATACAATTAAATACTTAGCTTTAATTCAGCATCAGCGGTGAACGTTGATCTTGAATTTGTACAATAATTTTTAGAAGTGCAGTTATAGACTGAATAATTCTTTACAATTCTGATTGCTTCACGCATATAGATCAATTTTCAATGTGTAAACTGTAAGTGGCACCCGGCTAGGTCATAGCTACTGACTTAGCTGAAGGCTGTGCTAACTAGCGTATCTCTACAAATGAGATCTCTAATAGGAATGGTTCACTTGTTACGGCTTCAAAGTTGGCTGTAGAACTGGCCAGTGAGCTAGCCTGTCTCTTAAGACCAGCTGAGTGGCGGCACTTTTTCTGCTAGCATTGAGAGTGGCAACTCGCGGGTCCAATGTTTACTGACAGACTGCGGTCGATTTGAAACCTACAACCTAGCAAGTTTGGTGCCTTGTGGTGTCACCACAACATTCATCTGTCATTTTTCACTACTTTCACCCTGCATATTTTTGTTAACGTTATAAGAGCAACTGCATTGTTCTCTCCACATGTTTGGGTGTAAGACATTAGTTTGGTTGTTACTTTTCCATTCGCTGCTACATACCATTCTAGGCATATCTCTTCTTAAACTAATAGGTCGAGATCAACTCTCCAGTTTTTACTCATTGTGGTTTTTTCACTTCTTCTCCCTTATTTACAGTTACAAATTTTCTTCATTGGATATTTAGGCAGAATCCAATTCCTTGAAATAGTTCTTTTGTCTTGTTATGCTTGGTTGCTATTGAAACACTTGATAGATTTTCTCTTGTTTTTGTATCAAAATTCCTTTTTTCCTTTGGTCGTTTCACACTGGTCACTACATTCTAATGTTTTTTACCACAAGAATGTGCGAAGTTGCATTGCAACCTTCTCACTTCTTTTACATGCATGGACTTACTTGGCATGCTTAGCTGATCTTCTTGTCTGGATAGCTGGCTCTATGTCAGTCTCCAAAAACTTCTTCTCCAAAGAATGATGGTAGTTAAAGGAATATATACAGGGTGATCCAACTGAAGTTTTGGATGAGATTATCTTGAAAACTATACATTGAGTAAAAGTAGTGGGTAAGAAGAGCTCATACGCTCAAAGGGGGACATCAAATGATACTAGACTTAACCTCCATCCCCTGCCCCATTGAGTGGGGCAGGGGGCAACTTTTAAATATTAAACAGAAACATCCATTTTTTATTCCAGATTTGAATTCTTCATAAAAAAGTAATCAAGTTTTGTCTGAATCAGTTTTTTAAACCATTGACAGATGGTACTGAAATAGAGAAAAAAGTAAAATTGGGGAAGAACTCTGATTTATCTAGAATCATCCAAGAAAGATGCGTAAAATCACTAAAGAATGTGTGCCAAATGTTTTGTTATGCCAAATTAACCTATTTTTGTACAAAACGTACTGTATCCTACTTTTAGCATTACCCAGGAACGACAACATGGATGTAGTGGAATGATGTTCCCATGGGTTGCTTCATTAGTGAGAGTCCCCTTGCCTCTCACATTTTGGGGTGCTTCATTAGTGTGAATCCCCTTACCTCTCACAATTTGGGGTGCTTAATTAATGAAATTAGCCACAAAGAAATTGTTGAAAATTACCCCATTTGCTTGAATGCATAAAGTCAATTGTCTGCAAAAGTTGTACATAGTTTTGAGCAGCACATCCTGTGGTATGGCTGCACATGCTCTTTGAATGCGTTGCTCCATATCGTTTCAGGTTGTGGGCTGTCTTTCACAGACAATAATTTTTAAATAACCCCACAAGAAAAAATCATGGGATGTTAGGTCTCGTGAACATGGAGGTCACTGAATTGGTCCACTGCGTCCTATCCACTTACCAGGGTACTGTAAATTTAAAATGTTACACACATTTTTAGCATAATGGGGAGCTGCTTTGTCCTGTTGGAACCACATTCACTGCCTAGTTTCTAAATCAACATCTTCCATTAGCTCCAACAAATCATTGTAGAGAAGTTGTAAATAAGATTCCCTAGTGACATTTCAGACAAAAAATATGGTCCTATCAAGTAAACCATTTAAAGTTTCACACCAGACCATTAACCACCATCTGTGTTGATTGTCAATATTGGTCCTCTCTCAAACCACACTGGCACAGACCCATTGAGAATCATTATGATTTAATTTTCCATTATCTAAAAAAATCATTGTCACCTCTTGTGATTTCCAAGGCCCATTGGCAGAAATGCACGTGTATTTGCATATCTTTCAGCATTAATGCCTGTGTCAGTGTGATATGATAAGCATGATATTTATGTGCCTTCAAAATCCTCAAAACAGTCGATTTCGGTATTCCAGTTTGTCTCTGAATCGCATGACTACTAATTTCAGGATCCAGTTCAACACAGGCGAGAATGGTATGGGCAACAGCGTAATTTTCATTGTATTCACAATGACAAGTTGGATGGTGCACATATTCATTATTGGAAACTGCTCTCAACAAGCTTGAAATGTTTTTGCTTGGATGTCGTTTGTTTGGGAAACGATCGGCATACAATTGTGCAGCTGCATCATAATTGTTATGACATTCATCTAAAATTAACATCACATCAACAGTCTCTGAAGGAGGATAGTGAGCCATGTTTTGCTAAAGAATAATTTACTTTAGTCAGTTGATGTTTACGGTTCACAATCGGAAAGTGAAGTGACGTCAGATCACAATGAACCGACCTTTATACTGAGCAATAGTTCGCAGTTTGGTGATGGTAGCACCACAGTCGGGTGAGTAATGGTGTTGTGAAGAGTTCCCTAACGAAACTTTAATACCATTCCCCTTCCTCTATCAAAAATTTTTTTGTTAAAAAAAAAAAAAAAAAAAAAAAAAAGAAAAAGAAATGCTTAATTTGGTGTAATGAAAGAATTGGTGCACATTTTGCATCAATTTGATGCATCTTTATCTAATCATTCTAAATAAATTGGAGTTCTTTCCCAATTTTAAAGTTTCTTGATTCCAGTGGTTTAAAAAAATGTGTCAGATGATACTTGATTACTTTTTTATTGAGAATACGAATCTGCAATAAAAAATGGTGTTTCCATTTAAGATTTAAAAGTTGCCCCTCATGCAAGGGGGTGGGGGATGGGGGTCACCTGTAGTATTATTTGATGGCCCCCTTTGAGCTTATGAACTCATCTTACCCACTATTTTTACTCAATGTATAGTTTTCGAGATAATCTCATCCCAAACTTCAGACGGACAGTTCAACTTTCATAAATAAAAAAATAACCAGTTCACACATAAACATTAGACTTCTTGTAAGTCATCCATATCATCTCACATTAGACACAAATTAAGATACATTTACCACATAGTTGATTCAACAGCCACCGAAACAGTGAACAAGTCTTGCCTCTAGTACATCTGTGTTAAAAGTTGCTAAAAATCTTTTTTCAACTCATCTGTTCATTTCATCACTACAATAAAGTTACGAAACAGCTCAGAACAACACATAAGTTTCTTGGGGCTGGTGTGTTCTTTCATTACAATTTCCTTGACATGACCGACAAGTGCTGTTGGTTCCATTTGACTGCCATGTCTACGGTCTTCTCACTACACACTTTAGACCTGCACACACAGACAGGTGACACACAGTAGAAAGGCTCTCTCACACTTATATTTAAAATATCATGTATTCGAGAAGGTAGAAGGCCGAGTGGTTCTAGAAATTACGCGGAAATTCTCTAAACACTATTGGTAATATTAATGTAAAGTGCCTCATTCCACATCATTAAGAAACTAAGTAATTGCAGTTGATGTTGCTCTGCACTTGACAATTTAGAATTCAGCATTTTTCACTCTGTTACTGACTCCCCACTGCTCAATTTTGTGGCAAGATTTTGAAATTCTGTCCATTTTCACTTTCTCACTGTGCTCCTTTGTTTTTGCATGTTAAATTAAATCTTTCTTGTGCACATTGAGACCAGTATGAAGTACCCACAGAACAGTGACCCCCCCCCCCCTCCCCCCTCCCGCCATCCCCGCTTGCGAATCTTATGGGTACCCCCACGTTGGCAACATTGATGAAAAGTGGTGGTAGAAAATAACCAGTGACTTTAATTGAGTTAGTGTTATATTTCAACCACTTTGTGCGGATGTTAGTTTGCCCAGTTTTTCACCCTTTTATTTAAGGGACTTCATCATTTTTATGCGCATTTGGTGCACCTGTTTGAGTGGTGTTACAAATGTGAGAGAGAAGAAATTTAATTACCTTCAAAAGAAATATAGTGTTCCCATAGGAATTGTCAACTTGTGGTTTATGGAACACAAGAGCCCACACAATACTTGTCAATTTTGGAGTTCTTAAAAAATTTCAGGATAATATTTTCTAAAACTGTAAAAAAAAAAAAATGTTTTCCTGTGATTCTCTTCACTTCATTAAATCTCTGAGCAATTTTGAGACTTGCTGCTAGATCAAATTCTGATTTCAGAAACTTGTTCATATCGATTAGCACTGGATGACTGTCAAGGTGTTTAATGTGTTAACAAATTATTTAGCAAAGTTTCTGGAAAATGTTGGTTCAAATCCCCCCCAGCTTTAATTGGAAAATAATCTGCCACTTTTCAAAGCTTTCAGGTGCTCATGAGGTGGGCTGCTTAATACATCATACATGTCTGTACCTCATCTCAGAATGAAAATTAAATGGAAGACAATTTATCACTATTTTCTTCTATGATCCCTTCTTCCCTTGAATTTTGTAATTCGTGTCTTCCGACAACAATAAAAACACCATTGTAAAATTGTTTCCATAAATCAGCAAACTGACAATACAATTTTAGCTTGTTACAACAATATTACATAATTCAAGACGTAAAGACTCTACAGTAGTCCTGTTGGCTGTAATACAACATTTTTAGAGACAGCTCTCAAATCATACTAAAAATGTTCTGAAAGCTAATACAAATTTTTGAGTTTTTGGATATTTGCTATATTTAAACAAAAAATAAGCATGCAGATTTAAATACTATACGTGGTGATCTCCAATGTCATCTGACATGAGCAATGAAAATTTTTCGCTGCCAGCAAAACTCAATCAGTGGCTACACTGCAACTAAGTTGTATGTTTTTACTCCAGGGGGCAAGCATTTAAAATATAAAGTTTAACCTATGCAATGTGGTTGGTTTCTTGGAAATTTAAATGTTCACTGTGACCTACCCTTTGGGATTACCTCATCTTCCCCTATATGAATAAAAGAATGCTTGCGCTGGGGAGGAAAAGTACCGTTAGTCACAAGGAGTGATAAATTATGTAAACTGTAGTGCAGGAGTGGGCAAGAAACCTGCTTGTGTGAGGTACACTTGCACTTGAGCAGGCACCTGAGTGTGGCGTGCATACAGGGGTGCCAGGCAGCTGCTTTCTTCCTCCCCTCCCCCCCCCCCCCCCCCCATATTCTTCCCTTCCTTCTCCATGGTGTCTTTTATTTCCTAGCTGCATATCACTTGAGGTCCAGCTTATTTAAGTACTGCAAGTCGACTTTGCAATGAAATTAATGTCGGAAACAAAATTTCTACATACAGACTAACTCCACAACAGTTATATAAATTTTCATCAACTACTTTGCTCTTAGCCACAATACATTAATTTTTATAACAGTAAAAAATCTGTCACAGAGTTATGTTGAGCCAAACATTGCCATTACTTTCACAGACTCATGATGAAGACAAGGAGGCTAATGCTGTGGAAAGTAGATCTATTAATTTCATTTGCAAATTGTGAGGAATGTCATCTACAGAAGTAGAAAAAGATCTCAAAGCAATTCGAAAGCTTGGGATAGATTTAGTATCTCCATAAACCACTTAAGTTCCTCTTTTATTGTACTAATTAGAGAAACATAGTCCTTGTCATTTTTTCATGGTCAGAAGATGGAATAGGTAGATGTGCTGCAGCCTTTGATGAAGGCTGTCTTTGCCACACTGCAGGCTTTCTTGTGACAGTGTCAATTACCCCTCACCAATCTCTAAATATGGTCCAGGGATTAATTTTTGACAGGGACGTCATCCTGTAAACTGATGAGGAACTCCCAGCTAATCTGGAGTGGTGTGGTGTTCATTTTATTCGACTTGTGGAGGAGGCTTGCAAAGACAACTGCACCAGTGTTGGCTCCCTTATTCTGCCTTCTGAGAGGGATACCCTCCCAGAGAAGATGTGACATGAAGCCATATGTCCCTCCATGTATGCGGTGCTTTCAGTGCTTGCATTTTGGGCATACAGTATGTCTTCTTCCTGCCATATAGGGGACCCTTTGTGTGGTGACTATGGCCATCCAGTCCATGAAGGAATCTCTTGTATTCCAACACCTGTGTGTGTCAGTTGAGCTGACCACCACTCCCCTAGCTTGCCGGATTGCCAGTTTACAAAAGAGAAAAGAAGATCCAAGAATACTTGTCCCTGAATCACCTGTCATATGCTGAGGCCCGCCGAAAGTATGAGAGACTCCACCCATTGCCACTGTCTTCAACTTTTGCCTCTGTTACTTCCTTTCCTCCTCCTCCCTTGTCCTTACCCCTTCTCCTTCCCGGTTTCCCCAAACCCCCCACCCCTTGCAGTTCCCACAGCCTCCCATCAGGGAGTGGCTCCCCCTGCCCAGTCAAAGAAGTGCCGAGTGCTCCATTCTTCAGCATCAGCTGGTGATTGGGCTCCCTTCTGGGATTCCTCTCCCCAGTGTCTCTCAGGCCAGAAGACTCTGACCACCACTCAGCCACGAAGTGCACCATTTGTGCACCCCAAGGTCACCCATTCTCTTTCAGTTCCAGATCTTGCAGAAACCTGTACACCCCCTGTGTCCTGCCCTTCTCCACCTCAGAAAAAGAAGAAGAAGAAACATAAATCCCAAGACAAGGCACCAACAGTGCCCCTGGAGGTGCCATCTTGCCTCTCGCAACATGAGTCTGACATCTTATTCATGGTTATCACCCCATCCTTGCAGGTGATGACTAGTGACTGACCTCCTCCCCAGCTTCTGCATGTCTACCTTGATAGTATCCCTTGCAATTCCACTGGATGATCATGTGGGAATAGTACATCACCTACCAGAAATGCAACATCTTGTCTCCTCCTATTCTGCATGCTGTCTTGTTCTTCAAGAAAGACATTTCTGTGAGGGAGTGTGATCAACATTTCGTGGTTACCTGGTGTTCTGTTGGAACCATGCTGGCTCTGGGGTAGCATGTGGTGGGTTCTGCACATTGGTTCTCTCCGATCTCATTAGTGACTGCCAGATTTGTTTGCTCTCAAACCACTATCGCTTCCAAGTTGGTACATAGGGGATCCAATCACCATTTTCAATGTCTACCTCCATCCAGGTAGGCCAATTCCTTATGTCTACCTTAATCCAGCAACTCCAACCACCATTTCTCCTCCTTGGGGACTTCAGTGCCCACCATCCACTGTGGGGGAGTGTTACTTCAATGGGTAGGGGTATCCTAATTGACCAACTTATCACGGACCTCGATTTGTGTCTCCTCAATGATGGTTCCCCTACTGACTTCAATGCCACCCTTGGCACCTTCTCTGCTATCAATCTCACGATCTCCTCCCTTGCCCTGGTGGCTTCCCTACATTGGTCATCCCATGATGACCTTTGTGATAGTGACCACTTTCTGGTGATTCTATGGTTCCTCTGCTGATACCAGGCAGACAGGCCCCCATGTTGTGCAGTCCACTGGGCCAATTAGCCTTTATATATGTTTGCTGTGAACCCCCCACTCAAATACCTTTGATGCAGTCGTGCAAGGCGTCCCTGCCACTATTTTCTGCTGACACTGCTGTTAAACCACATTTGGCTCACTTGTGCTTTTCTGTCACAATGGCAAGACAGTATAGTTAGCCCTGTCCTTAAGCCCAGGAAAAACCCAGTGTCTCTAGTCAGACTAATTGGGTGGTAGCTGTCCAATGTACTTTGTAAACTGATCAAAAGGATGATCAGCTTCAGATTATGTTGGGTACTTGAATCTCAGGACCTTTTGTCCTTGTATCAGTGTGGCTTTTGGACAGAGCGACCTCCGAATGGTCATTTATCCAGATTGGAATCAGCCATTTCACAGACTTTTACTCACCGCTGGCACCTTACTGCCATCTTCTTTGAACTATATAACGCATACGACATGGCTTGGCGCCATCACATTTTAGTTACCCTCCATAACTGGGGCTACCGTAGTCCCCTTCCAATTTTTATCCATAAGTTTTTATTTCACCAGCTCTTCTGGCTTTTGGTTGGCATTTCACTTAGTGCCCCCCAGATTCAGTAGAATGGTATCCCACAGGGTTCTGTGCTAAGTGTCACACTGTTCCTCATTGCCATCAATGTGCTTGTGACCTCTGTTGGGCTTCTGGTTACACCGGCATTGTACATCGACAATTTTTGTATCTGGTGCAGCTTCCACTCGGCACCTTGGAGCTGGCGCTTAGCAGATGCTTCCATCCGATGGGGCTCTGCATGGGCCACCACCCGTGGCTTCCAGTTTTCTTCCTCCAAAATGTGCATTGTGCATTTTAGTCATAGATCCACATTACACCCCGATCCAGAACTTTATTAATGTAACCAGTTCCTTGATGTTATAGCACAGTCCCATTTCTTGGACCTTATTTCTGATAACAAGCTGGCATGGCTGCCCCACACTCACCACCTAAAGACTACATGTATGTGGAAGCTTAATGTTCTCCACCTCCTGGCCCACACATGTTGGGGTGCCGACCATTCCACTCTTCTCCATCTTTACCATAATCTAGTCTGGACATGAGCAGAGCATGGTAGTCAGGCTTATGGCTCAGCAGCTGCTTCCACTTTAACTCCTTGACCCTGTCAATCATTGTGTGGTGCATATGGCTATTGGTGCCTTTTGCACTAATCCTGTTGATAGTCTCCTCACAGAAGTGGGGAGTTCCCTTCTACACATCCAAAGGTGCCAAACCCTTTTTCTTACACAATCACAGTTTGCCAATTCCCTGACCATCGTCTGTAACCTGTGCTCTTCGTCAATGAGGGATGTCTCCCTCCTGTCTTCTACTGGCTTCAAACACCATCTATTTCTGAGATCATGTAGTGTGTTCACAGCAGGGCATCTAGCTATTCAGAGAGCCCTCCTTTCTTTCTCAGGCCTCTTTCCACAGTGTTTTAATTTGTTCAGACTCCATGAGCAGCCTGCAGGCTATTGATCAATGTTACTCTTGTCAGCATTTGGTCTCTACTATTCATGACCTTCTCTCTGACCTTGAGTGTGCTGCCTCTTAAGTTTTCTTTCTCTGGATCCTAAGTCATGTGGGCATGCCAGGTAGTGAACTGGCTGACTGATTAGAGAAGCAGATACTTACCCCCATTTCATTTCCCGATTCCAGCTGTGGATATGTGGATCTACATTAAATCTCTCTTTCCTCAAAAGAGGAATGCCCTCTGGAGTGCTACTGCTATGAGTAAAAAGCTCTGTACAATCAAGGAGTCTACTGCAGTACGGCTCTCTTCCTTCCACTCCTCTCAGAAGGAGTCCACTGTTTTATGCCCTTTACACATTGGTTGTACAAGGCTCACCCATTGTTTCCTCCTACGTAATGACCCTTCCCCCACAATGTGGTTGTCGAACCAGACTGACTGTACTTAACACGAAGGGCCAAGAGATGGGGGGGACATTCCAACAATATGTGAGATACTGTCTTCCAGATTCCTTAAATGTAATATTAGCAGACGATCCATGGATGGTTGAACTGGTCCTCAGTTTCTTCCATGGAAGTGGTTTTTATTTCCAGATTTAAGGTTCTACTTTAGTCTTGGTGCTGGGGCAGGTTGGTTGTGGTTGGGACTTCTTTTACAGTCTTCTCGGTCTGTGACCCCACACAGTGCCCCCCCTCCTTCCCCTTTTCCCAGTTTTTTGGTTTGATCTTACCTTTTATGTTTTAATGTATGTGTTTGATAATCATTATTTTATAATTTGATTCCCCTAACTGGATCTGTCCACTTTTAGCAGGCCCTCTTTCTTCTGTGACTCACTTTGGAATCACAGACTGATGACCTTGCCGTTTGATTGATTGATAAACTGAGAGGGGTTATGGGACCAATGTATTAATCTGGTGGAGATGCCACAATAGAAAAGTACTAAAGAGTGGGTCACACTAGTGTTATGTACTCAGTTTACCCATGAAGAAGACTATTTTTTGAAAATTCTCCCAATAAAAAACTGACCCTTCATCTCAACACACTATACAACTCTGACACTATAAAGTTAAAATTTTTTATTTTTTGACAACTTTTATTTTAGTCATCAGTTTCTTCCGCCATTGGCTATCTCCTTATCTCCAAATGCCAAAATAAAGAAAAGAACAACTTACATTGAGACCTGAACAAGTGCAAATATTTTCACTAGGTCTACTGTAGAGTTCCTAAAATGGTACCAACATACACATGATTCATAATAATGGGAGGCATTTGGTGAATGGGTGCATTGTCAACTAAGCAGCTTTATGTATGAAATTCCCTGATTTCCAATATTCTGAGTGTGCTTTTGCTTCCCTACATTTTGCACTAGATGTGCAGGTGCTTTATTACTTTCACTGTTAGTGAATAACTGCTTGAAATGTTGTTACAATATTTGTCTATTATAGAATTTTTACAGTCGAATATTGCTTTATACTGGACATGCATATCTTGTGCAATGAGTAGAGAAGCAACAGTACACTTAGTTGTATGAATATAATTCCTTGATTGTGCATTTTCAGCTAAACATAAAAGCAGAAAACACCTGTTCACCAAACGCCACCCATAAATATAACCATATGCATTTAATACCAATTCACTAAGATTGAAAGTAGACCTAGGGAAAATATTTATACTTGTTTCTAGTTTTAATTTTGACTGGTTTCAGCCTGGAATGGCGATCTTAAGATGCTACATTAGAGGAGAGGAAAGTTGATATTATTTCATAAAGTGATTCTTTGAAACAAAAATACAAATGTTAACAGTAAGTCGCGCCTCAAACAGATGTTTTGTTCAGAAACTCACAGTATTTTGACAAGTGCAGTGGGTAAACCTTCGTAAGACACAAACTAGAAGCGGTTTTGCATTGCAGGTGTCAGCAGGGGCCGTACTTTGCACCTGTGATGGTTTCCTGAGATGACTGAGACAGCAAGGTAGCACATCTGGAAGTGGTCAATGTCATCCCATACATTCTGTTGACATGGTGCACAGCAGTAGTCCCAGTTCAGTCTCTGCATATCTTTGGCATCCTACCAGCATGGTGTGTCGATGGCTGTTTGGCTATTCCTTTGCAAGGGTGGCCCATAATGGCTCTTCTGAGCACCCCCACCCTTTGCAAACAGAGCATTGACCAAGGTGCATTGTCAGATTGTCATGTGGCCAAACATAGTGAGAAACCCCACTTATGTGTAGTGGATCTGGTGCATCAGTTGAAACCTATCTTGGGCTGCCAATCCCCCAACTGGGTTGACCTCAAATGCCTCCAAGAACTGACAGATGTGCATCTTCATCTTGTTAAAAGCACAGGTGGCAGTTGTGCTCCTGCACCACCTATAATGGTTTGAAGTCGTGCCGCTGGCTTATCGCCCATCAGCCCACCTACCTAAGCGTGCTCCTCAGGGATTTCTCCAAACTGCAGTGTTGCCTCCATTGTGTGCACTGTGCCAGTGACTGGTGGGTGCATTCGTGTGGCTAACAGTTCACCACTGGAATGGAGGAACCTCTGCACCATCCTACTGACAGCTTTGCTCACAGCTGGCAGTCGAGCAGGTAGATTCTGCATACCTGGGTGTAATCTTCAGCCCCTTGAACTGTAGACAGACAATCTCTCTTGAGCATCAGCTGAACTCGTACAAATTCTCCACATAACTGTACAGTTAAAATGCGCACTACACAATATTCCTTACTGTTTTATAAAAAAGGAGAGGACAACATGTCTAATCTTGACATAGTTCGCACAACAATGGATCGCCCAGTGTTTTTTCAGTGTGCGATTTAGAAATAAGAAAGTAATTCTCAAGTAAGAGTACATCAAACAACAAAGTATCAAATAAACTCACTTCACCAGTGTCATGTGGCTCAAAATGAAACAAAGTATCCTGTAGTAATTTGAAATTTATTTACATGCAATTGGTGATAAGTGTTTAATATCTGACATAAGAACGATTATTTCTCTCACAAGAAGGGATAAGGACAGCACAGGGATAGTATTCATGTCATTTACATGTGTGTGTTTCACCACTAACCTATGCTTTTAACAAGATAAAGACTTAACAAGATCAAGTTTTCACTCTGCAATGGAGATTAATTTTGGTAATGGTTTCCCCATGATACTCTTTTTCTCAGGAGTGCTCGTTCAGAAATTAATGCATGAGAATGTCTGAAGTTGTGGAAGGTATATTGAGGTGCTGGAAAAAGAAAAGCTGTGAGGACAGGCTGTGAGTCATAACCAGAAAACACAGTTGCTATGATCTGTTCTCAAAAAAAAAAAAAAAAAAGAAGAAGAAAAGAAAAGGCGCAGTTCTAGGTTAGGGTTCCATTATAACAAACAGTCTGAATCTGCCACCAAGTTCAGAAATAGCATGCACATTGCACTGTAGTGAAAATTTCATTCTGTAAATGTATGTAAATTAATCTATACATGTATTGACATCTCTGCTTAGAAATTACACAATCACCATTTGCCAATTCCCTGACCATCCTGTGAATGGTGTCCTCTTTGCAAGTGAGGGCTGTCTCCCTGGTGGCAACCTCCCACAGGTGGGATTGCTGGTTGGCATGTGTCTCACTTCCCTTTGTCGTTCGTTGGGATCTCCATATCCACTCACTGGAATGGACCTTGTGAATTTCACTTATCTCCCCTCCCCCTTCCCTTTCAGCCCCCCCCCCCCTTCCTATGCTCCTTGGATGGTACCTAGACCACAGATTAGGAGCAACCTGTTTCAGGGTCCTAAGGTCTCTGCTGCACCTATGGTTTTCTAGAATCTTTTAGGTGCCATCCATGCAGTTACAGGGTGCCTTCATCTTTTACACTGATGGTTCTAAGACAGTTGACAAGGTGGGATACACTTCCACATCTTGTACTGCCATTGAACAATATTTATTGCCAGGATCATGTGGTGTGTTCACAGCAGAGCTTTTAGCTATTCACAGGGCCCTCCTTTCCATTTCTCAGGCTTCCCTCCACAGTGTTTTAATTTGTTCAGACACAATGAGCAGCCTGCAGCCTATCAACTGTTGCTACTTTTGTCACCCTTTGATCTCTGCTATCCATGACCTTCTCACTGTCCTTGGCCATGCCACATGCTCAGTTTGCTTTTCTAACCAGACACTCAGCCAGTTAATTCCCTGGGATGCCCACATGACTTGGGACCCAGAGAAAGATGATACTTAACCCCATTCCTTTTCATGATTTCAGCTGCAGATATTTGGATCTAGATCAAACCTCTTTGCCCGGAAGTGGAATGACATCCGGTGTGCTACTGCTCCTGGTAATAAACTCCGCAAGGGCAAGGAATCTGCTGCAGTTTGGCTCTTTTCCTTGCACTCCTCTAGAAAGGAATCAACTGTTTTATACCCTCTATGCAATGGTCATAGTAGGATTACCCATTGTGGGGGTGATTCATTACTTAGGAAGAAACAATGTTGTTGGGGAGTCAGACTGAATGTCCCCCCTGCGGGTCCGGGGATTAGAATAGGCCCAAGGTATTCCAGCCTGTCGTAAGAGGTGACTAAAAGGAGTGCATCCCCCTCACGGGGGTAGTTAGCGCCTGCGTCCGGAGACGGACGATTCCACAACCTATAATTGTGGTCTTTTTGGTGTTTCACTTCTCGTTTCTTCCTTCCTTTGTTTGGTTCCTTTCTTTGCTCTTCTCCACCTCACTGTCGTCCTTACTCTTTCCCTTGACTTGTTCTCCTTGCCTCCTCATTGTGCCTTCTTTCCTTGCCTTCTCATTGCCTTCTTCTCCTTGCCTTCTCATTGCCTTCTTCTCCTTGCCTTCTTCTCCTTGCCTTCTCATTGCCTTCTTCTCCTTGCCTTCTCTGGTCTAGGCCTCGGCGTTTGAGACAGTCTGTCCTCTTTCTCCCTCTCTCTCTTCTTTTTCCTCTTCTTCCTTCCTCCCTGTGCATGCCTGAAGTCTGACCCACGCGTTCGCACGCGTAGCCGGTGATGGGGTAACGCGTAATTCCCCGCCCTGGGTAGACATGTAAGGCATGCACGTACCCCCTGGTAAAGGCCAGGCCCAGGGAGGGGTGATTGCCTGAGCTGATACCTTCTGACCATGCCGATTGGTCCCTCCATCTGTTTCTCGGGAGGTGTGACCTGAGATGTAAACATTCACCTAAGGCAGGAGTGCCCTCTGAGAGGGTCCCCACAAGGAAGGAGCGTGCCATCGGAGACGCTGGCAATAATGGGGATTTCTCCGCAATGGATTCTACTCCATCTCTTTCGACTTCTGCCCAAAAACGGAAACGTGACCAGCCACCAGTGACAAAAGTACTACCGCCTGCCCCACAGTTCCTCGTCGTTTCTCGATCTGAGGACGGAAAGGATTTTTCTGCTGTCAACCCTTTCATTATCCAGAAGGGCGTAGATGCCATAGCCGGATCTGTCAAATCTTGTACCAGGTTGCGTAACGGTACCTTATTACTAGAAACTGAGAGCACCTTTCAGGCACAAAAACTGCTTCGGGCAACACTCCTGTACACGTTCCCGGTCCGGGTGGAGGCTCACCGAACTTTGAATTCGTCTCGTAGTGTGGTGTATACTAGATCCCTCGACGGATAGACTGATGAGGAGTTTCAATCTTTCTTCGCTGAGCAGGGCGTGATGGCTGTCCATAGGGTCATGGAAAAGGTCAACAATGACCTTGTACCGACCCGGACACTTTTCTTCACTTTTGATAGTGTTAAGCTGCCATCGCGCATCAAGGCGGGCTATGAGGTTATTTCTGTTCGCCCCTATGTCCCGACACCTACGCGCTGCTACCAGTGTCAGCGTTTCAATAACACTCGACAGTCTTGTTCCAATGTGGCTAAATGTGTCACTTGTGGCAGGTATGCCCATGAGGGTGACTGTCCACCTCCGTCTCCTCGTTGTGTGAACTGTCAGGGTGACCATGCCGCATCCTCCCGCGACTGTCCTGTCTATAAGGAAGAACGCTGTATCCAAGAAATTCGGGTCAAAGAAAAAGTGTCCACCTCGGCTGCTCGCAAGCTATTGGCTAGTAGGAAGCCCACGCTGCTCCCAGTGGGGAAATACGGTACTGTCCTCGCCTCTCCTCGGACTACCAGGGAGGTGGCAACCCAGACATGCGATCTGACCTTCAGCACCACGGTCGTCCATTCGGCCAGTGTTAAGATCGCGCGGTCGACGTCACTTCTTCCTCCCATCATCCCTCAGACACCAGCCCCTTCATCAGCTTCTACTAAGACGAAGACCCCGAAGTCAGATGCACGTTCCTTCAAGAAGGAACCATCCCGTGCAGACTTCTTACGTCCCTCGACCTCCCAGCCTTCGACCGGTACCTCCACCAAACGACCTTCCAAGAAGGCTCATAGGAAGCACAGTTCTCCTTCTCCGCCACGGCGCATTTCTTCTCCTGCGCCACCCAGCGGTTGCCGCCCCAGGCCGTCATCCGTTTCGCCTGGCCGCACCACTGGAAGCTGAACATCTGGCCGTTCACTGGCGGCGGAAGCTTCCCCTCCCGGCCATGTTGCCGAGATGGCGGATGAACTTATAGACCCAATGGACGATGACTGTCTGCCTACTGATAGCGGTGGCAGTGCTCGCTCGAAGTCAGCCCCTCAGCGGCCTTCGAGGTGACCCCTTCTTTCCTCTTCCTTTTCTTCTTACGATGGCACTTATTCACTGGAATATTCGCAGCATTCGCTCCAACCGAGAGGACTTGAAGTTGCTGCTCCGCTTGCACCGTCCGCTCGTCGTAGCCCTCCAGGAAACGAAGCTACGCACATGCAATCAAATTGCCTTGGCACCCTACACCTCTGTGCGTTTTGACCTACCCCATCTGGTAGTTATCCCGGCTCATGGAGGGGTTATTTTGCTGGTTCAGGATGATATTTACTACGATCCCATCCCGTTGCACACCGGCCTGCAGGCAGTTGCCATCCGCATTACTCTCCCCACTTTTATATTTTCCATTTGTTCTGTTTACACTCCATCGTCGTCTGCCGTTACCAGGGCAGACATGATGCAACTTCTTGCTCAGCTACCTGCACCATTTTTGTTAACTGGAGACTTCAATGCCCACCATCCCCTTTGGGGCTCTCCAGCATCCTGCCCGAGGGGCTCCCTGTTAGCAGACCTTTTCAACCAGCTCAATCTTGTCTGCCTCAATACTGGCGCCCCTACTTTTCTTTCGGACACATCTCACACCTATTCCCATTTAGACCTCTCTATATGTACTCCCCAACTTGCACGCCGGTTTGAGTGGTATGCACTTTCTGATACATATTCGAGTGACCACTTCCCGTGTGTTATCCATCTCCTGCAGCATACCCCCTCTCTGTGCTCATCTAGTTGGACCATCTCCAAAGCAGACTGGGGGCTCTTCTCTTCCAGGGCGACCTTCCAGGATCACACCTTCACAAGCTGCGATAGTCAGGTCACACACCTCACGGAAGTCATTCTCACTGCTGCTGAATATTCCATCCCTCACACTACTTCTTCTCCACTTCGTGTACCGGTCCCCTGGTGGACCGCAGCATGTAGAGGTGCTTTACGTGCTCATCGACGTGCTTTACGCACCTTTAAACGCCACCCTACAATGGCGAATTGTATCAATTATAAACGATTACATGCACAGTGTCGTCGTATTATTAAAGAAAGCAAGAAAGCCAGCTGGGCTGCTTTTACAAGCACCTTCAACAGTTTTACTCCTTCTTCTGTTGTCTGGGATAGCCTGTGCCGGCTATCTGGCACTAAGGTCCACTCACCAGTTTCTGGCTTGACGGTCACGAATGATGTCCTTGTGGCCCCTGAGGATGTCTCCAATGTCTTCGGCCGCTTTTTCACAGAGGTTTTGAGCTCCACTCATTACCACCCTGCCTTCCTCCCCCTAAAACAGGCAGAGGAGGCTAGGCCACCTAACTTCTGCTCCTCGAATCGTGAAAGTTATAATGCCCCATTCACCATGCGGTAACTCGAAAATGCTCTTGCCCTGTCATGGTCCTCCGCTCCAGGGCCAGATTCTATTCATATGCAGATGCTGAAGAACCTTTCTCCTGCGGGTAAAGGTTTCCTTCTTCGTACTTATAATCGCATCTGGATTGAGGGACATGTTCCCGCATGCTGGCATGAGTCTATTGTTGTACCGATTCCTAAGCCGGGGAAGGACAAGCACTTGCCTTCTAGTTATCGACCCATCTCGCTTACCAGCTGTGTCTGTAAGGTGATGGAGCGAATAGTTAACTCTTGTTTGGTTTGGCTCCTCGAATCTCGATGCCTACTTACCAATGTACAATGTGGATTTTTTAGGCGCTGCTATGCTGTTGACCATCTGGTTACCTTGTCGACCTTCATTATGAATAACTTCTTGCGGAAGCGCCCAACCACGGCTGTGTTCTTTGATTTGGAGAAGGCTTACGACACCTGTTGGAGGGCGGACATTCTCCGCACCATGCATACATGGGGCCTTCGCGGTTGCCTCCCTCTTTTTATTCGTTCCTTTTTAATGGATCGACAGTTCAGGGTACGTGTGGGTTCTGTCCTGTCAGACACCTTTTGCCACGAGAATAGTGTGCCACAGGGCTCAGTTTTGAGCGTCACTCTCTTCGCCATAGCGATCAATCCAATAATGGATTGCCTCCCAGCTGATGTATCTGGCTCCCTTTTCGTGGACGATTTTACCATCTATTGCAGCACGCAGCGTACATGTTTCCTGGAGCGCTGTCTTCAGTGTTCTCTTGACCGTCTTTACTCCTGGAGTGTCGCCAGTGGCTTCCGTTTTTCTGCCGAAAAGACTGTCTGTATTAACTACTGGCGCTACAAAGAGTTTCCCCCACCCTCCCTATGACTCGGTCCCGTTGCTCTCCCATTCGTGGAGACAACAAAATTTTTAGGTCTTACATTTGACAGGAAACGTAGCTGGTCTCCACATGTGTCATATTTGGCTGCCCGTTGTACCCGTTCTCTAAATGTCCTCCGTGTTCCTAGTGGTATGTCGTGGGGAGCGGATTGAACCATCCTACTTCATCTATATCGGTCGATCGTCTGCTCCAAACTGGATTATGGGGGCTTCGTATACTTCTCGGCACTGCCGTCCATCTTACGCCGCCTCAACTCCATACAACATCGGGGTTTACGTCTTGCGATCGGAGCATTTTATACTACTCCCGTTGAGAGTCTTCATGCTGAAGCCAGTGAATTGCCACTCACCTACCAGCGCGATACACTGCTTTGTCGTATGCCTGTCGGCTACTGTCAATGCCCGACCACCCGTCTTATCGTACCTTTTTTTACGACTCTCTCGACCATCAATATGGGTTGTATGTCTCTGCCCTGCTACCTCCTGGAGTCCGCTTTCGTCGCCTCCTTCACCACCTTGATTTTTCACTCCCTGCAACCTTTAGAGTCAGTGACAGCCACACGCCACCATGGCTCCAGGCTCGGGTTCATGTTCACCTTGACCTCAGCTCGCTCCCAAAGGAGGCTACCCCCGGTTCGGTACACCACTCCCGTTTTCTCGAACTTCGTTCGAAGTTCATTAATATGACCTTCATTTACACAGATGGCTCTAAGACCAATGACGGAGTCGGGTGTTCTTTTATTGTCGGGGCACTAAGTTTCAAATACCAGCTCCATGGCCATTGTTTGGTCTTCACAGCTGAACTCATTGCCCTCTACCAAGCTGTTCTTTACATCTGCTGCCACCGACATTCTGCTTATGTCATCTGCTCCAATTCCCTGAGGGCCATCCAGAGCCTCAGTGATCCGTATCCGGTTCACCCTTTCGTGTACCGGATCCAATGCTCTCTTCAGCAGCTGGTGGACGACGGTTCTCCGGTTAGCTTTATGTGGGTTCCTGGCCATGTCGGTATCCCTGGGAATGAAGCTGCAGATGCCGCGGCCAAGGCTGCAGTCCTCCAGCCTCGGACAGCTTCTTGTTGTGTCCCTTCATCAGATAGCAGCAGGGTCATTTGTCGGCGCATTTTATCGCTGTGGCATGCCGATTGGGCTGCACTTACGGACAACAAGCTTCGGGCCTTGAAACCTCTTCCCGCGGCTTGGACGTCCTCCTCCCGCGCTTCTCAGTGGGAGGAGGTTGTTTTGGCTCAGTTACAAATCGGACACTGCTGATTCAGCCATCGCCATCTGCTGACGGCTGCGCCGGCACCGTTCTGCCCATGTGGGCAGTTGGTGACGGTCCACCACATTTTAACGTCCTGTCCCGATTTTAATACTCTGCATCTTGATCTTGGCCTGCCATGTATTCTGGATGCCATTTTAGCAGATGACCCAAGAGCAGCTGCTCGCATTCATTGTTTTATCAACTTGACAAACCTGTCCAAGGACATTTGATTATGCTGTTTCTTTTAATCCTATGGCTGTTACTATGTCCTATATAGTGTTGACCCTTTTAGTTGCTGTTTTAACCTTGTGCCTCGCGGTGCATTCCTAACTTAGTATGGGCGCTAATGACCATTGTAGTTGTGTGCCCTAAAACGACAAAAAAAAAAAAGAAGAAGTGCAGTTCATATAATAGCCCGTCCATAGTAACTCTGTTGTAGGTCTATTCCAGTTTCTGTTGATCTGCCTCAGCCAGACAGAGATCATCCATCTGATAACAAGTTTCCTGTCATTTCTCTTTGTAGCTTCCTCAATCTAGCACCCATCCTCTTTTGTACATGTCTACAACACTCAAGTTTCTTTACCAAGGTATCACCATAAACATTGAACTCATTAATTTTATTGAAAGCTTTAGAGTCCCCATTGCCTAGGTACTTCATGTATATAACATTATAAATGGGAATCGACCTCAGAAATATTTTAAGTGCTCCACCACACTCCTCCATACCTCCTGTGTAACCATCATAATTCTTAGACCACTGATGTTCAATATGTCCTCCAGTGTTACCATGGCAGGTATGGCAGTACTTAGATAAGCACTCAACATCAACAACTTTTCCATTCTCTAGAGAAGTACCACTTGTCCTCTATGTTTTCATGTTCCATCAAATGCAACAACAATGTCCCTGGTTCCAATAATATTTACAGTTTCTTCTACTGCACATTTCATAGATGCTTTCGACACAACAGTCAAGGCACCTAAAAGTGTTTTATGTACTTGTTGTTCCTAGTGCGAGGAGGGGGAAGGTCCATCAAACTACAAAACACTTGATAGCCTTTTTCCCTTTTCGTATTGCACACATGCATACACCAACTTCAAAATCACATTGAATTACGCACACTGTTTGAAGTCATTTTCGAGATTTATTGCAGGATCTACACAGAAAAACTACTTTTGATGCTAAACCCTTCCTGCTAGTTTGTTGTTCAGTTATTTCCAGACAGCCTATACCATCACATTGCTTACATTTCACCACTTCCTTTATCAAAGCAGATAAGGTGCCCACATCAACAACAACAAATCCACTACAAACAGTGTCACCGTTAACACAAAAATTTGAATCAGCAGTAGGATTGGCGGGAGATGATACGTACGTTACTTTCAATAGTGTGGCTTCGTTTGCTTGTGAACTGGTTACCATGGAATTTCCTTTTATTGAATTTCTTGATGCATGGCATAGTTTGCATTTATTGCACACTAAATGATATATACTTCCACAAATATATGTAGTACTTGGGCAACAAACATTCAGTAACACATGAACAAATTGCTTCAGCAAAACAAAAGTAAATACTAGCAAAGATAGTCATTTATGGACACTAGAAACCTGCACTGTTACAACATATACAATGTATCATCACTGGAAACAGAAAGTTATCAGTTCTTTTCGAAATAATACTGGTTTCTGCAACAGAAATAAAGTAGGCATGACTTCATACATTACTGTAACTTTGAAATTTGCTATATATTGGTAATTTTTCATTTTAAACCCTATATATATATTGTATATATTGTGGAAAAATCGAAATTTTTTAAGTACCCTTTATCCTTAATGTGTTCACTTCAATTTTTTTAAAGCAGTGGCAATACGCAAATTGTTAACAGGAAATACTGAAAATGCATGGAGGTAGATTTCTGTAAAAGCTCCCGTCCTCCTCACCAAAATAGATGTTGCGACCATAATTCAGCATATTTGGACTTCCATGAAAGGCATTAAAATGTATTTATCAATCTATTTTTACCTCCCTCTATAAATCTTCTTTCACTTCAGTGACAGGTTTGCACTTGGTAGTGTTCGTTGTGACTTGTGACCCATTTCCAACAACTTCAGTTTCGGAGCAGCCCGTTTCCAAAACTTCATTTAGTTTACTGAATCACAACTTCTCATGTTATGCCTTGTGCCTGTGGAAATTCTGGCCATTGTTTTTGCACTCTGTCTCTGGCATATGTTGGAATTTTTGATTTTTAATCCCGTTGTTTTGCACAAAACCAAACTTTAAGAAAATGGTTTAAAATTCTTCACCTTTAGAGTAATTTTTGATTACACAAATGACACATATATGTGCTTAACATTTCATGTGTCTAACACATGTGTATATTTTGCCCTATTTGGTTTAATGTCTCTGAAATAGATGTTTGAACTGTTTGAACCCAACCAAGGCATACATCCTGTGCCCTCTTTTGATTGTCATGAAAGTTCCATTATCTACAATTATTTGAGGTGCATTATCAATGTTAGTCTGTCCTTCAGTTAATGCTGCATTAATCTCATGCAGTAGCAACTCTTTATTTATTCCATTTGATGCTTCATCGCAGTGAGTGAATTGCCGGTGGATTTCATCCTCTCCAGTTCACACTAACACTCACCCACAACCTCTACTGACCTTTGCCACGTGCTCTTGCACATTGATGCTGTAAGGGATATTAGATTTGAAGATGTACAGGTACTTTTCCCTTCATTAGGTACAGTGGTACTTTGTAACGACGACACCACTTCCTAGCCACTTTACCCTTGCACGTAGCTGAAGACATACAAATAACGGAGATCATTTTTGGACAACCATGTTGATAACGTGCTTAAACAGTATCTTTCCTAGAATTTGGCCTTTGGTGCAACTAATGCTTCAATGTTCAGTTGACGTGTTTTATTACTTGGTCCCACTTCTGTAGATCTTTGGCCCTGGTAAAGAGCTCTTGATGTGATGATGAGTCATTCGTTCCCTGACTGGTATGTACTTCTCATGTAGTTGGGAGATTAGCCACTTGTGTTTCTTTTTTAGTGCCACTCAGGGATCACATGTAGGGTCCTTTGAGGTTGACATGTGTGCTTGTGACGCTGCATTGACCCCTGAAATAGTAACAAATAACTGAAAAAAGGTTAATAAAAATATATTTTACGTTGGATAACTTGTTTATAAAAATATTGTACAACACATTGATTCAAGGTAAAGTCAGGACATTTAGTTTTTAAAAGAGATTTACTATTCCATAAGAGTTTGAGCTCAGTGGCAAGGAGATCAAAAATGTTTACAGCAGCATACATAGCATCTCTCTGCTTACACACTACTTAACCTAAATTATCCTAAGGACAAACACACACCCATGCCCGAGGGAGGACTCGAACCTCCGCCGGGACCAGCCGCACAGTGCATGACTGCAGCGCCTTAGACCGCTCGGCTAATCCCACGGGGCTTAGCACTTATAACAAAAGTTTAACCCTGTAGGATGAGTATTACAGTCAGAAAGAGTGCATATATGTCTTGCAGCAGTGTAGCTCAAGTTGCACAAATTATACCCACTGCATATATCCCATGTTTCATAATGAGAGCACTATGTGATTTCCAAAAAACTTCAAACATAATTTCAAACCTCTCGTAAATGCTTAATGTCATAACATAGTTGTGCATTTCTAAAGCAGTCAGAAGTATGAAGTTGTTTTATACCTTGTAGTTTGAGTCTTTAAACATACTGAATATGATTTATACGGAAGATATTTATTATGCATCATAATTTGAGCGTATTTTTATAATAATGTGGCTCATCACTCATGCTAGAAATTCTCTTAAGCAGATGTAACAATAATATACACACTAAATGATTACAAAGTATTATTAAAAATTTCAGTTATAGGTTACTCTTCTAAATGTACTTCACAGATAAGTAATGGATACATGTGTTTGCTGAAATGTATTCTGCCATTGTCCTAATAATCTGAATATTAGTTGTCTGTTACACTGTTACATGCATTACAACTTGAAGAAGCAGTTCATGGACAATATTTTCTTTTACAAAATGATTATCATATATGGAGGCTGTGGATCTGCATATAATCAAATGTGGCTACAATAACTGCTGGTCAAGAAGGAATAACTGCAGATGTGAATTTGTTAATGACATTGTAAATATGTGATTGTCATTACTTTTTAAATTTTATGCTAAAGTATGTTTTTTATGAATAAATAATTTACAAACACACAGAGGAATTTATGGCAAGTTATATTCACTTTGTGTTAGGTAACCTGTGTGTACAGGGAATTACGATATTTTGCCATGGTTAAATTGTTACCTGCGCACATTTATATCATTACCACAATAGCAATATGTTTACCCAAAATTGTAGTATCTCTCAACTTTGATATTTCTATATGATGATTTTCTACATAATGACAGTCTGCATTTGTAACACAATGTAGGAGGGGCATTCAATAAGTAATGCAACATATTTCTATTCTCGGCCAATGTCACTTCGAAAAATTGTGCATTTAACATCTTCGGATATGATAAAGCTATAGGGGCTGAAGAAGGAATATTCCACAAAGTTGCAATAAGTGGCAGCACTATTTGTGCCTTAAAAATGGCGTCTATAACAGAGGTGTATTGCAAGCAGGGACCTGTTGAGTTTTCAGTGCAAAAGCAGACCATCACAGGTATTCATAGGCACTTGCAGAATATCTACAGAGACCTGGTTGTGGAAAAAAGAAGTATGCCATTTGCACACAGTTGTGATTCTGCAATGTTGGAACATGCGAACACTCTGATTGTGATCTGGCAATCGCGAAGGATGGAACACCTTGCTGCTCAGCTGGACGTCTCTATTGTTAGTGCAGACACACTCATCCACCAGTTAGGGTACTCAAAGGTGTGCCCCGCCAAACTGGAGACTGTAAAGACCAACAAATGACCACCTGTGCCAAACTGTCTGCATATTACAAGGGTTAAAGTGATAATTTTTGTCAAACATTGTCAGACGGTGAAACACTCTGAACTGAGAAACAAGACAGCAATCCACAGAGTGGCACCACATCACCTGCTCTGAAGAAAAAGTTCAAAGCTGCATCCTCAACCAGTGAAGTCATGGTGGTGGTCTTCTGGAATTTTGAAGTTGTTATTCTGTGTGATTACCTCCATCATGGTGTAGTGTTTTGCACTACCATCATGAAGTTGAAGAAACAACTTCAGGATGTACGTCACCACAAAAATGGAAATGAACTCTTCTTCTCCGTGACATTGCAAGACCTCACCAAATCTGCACACCTGAGAGGAGCACACATACTTCATTGGGACAAAGAGACAAAATCCAGATGGTGCGATGTCCAGACTGTTGGGTAGACAAGGAAGAACTGTCCATTCTGCACTCTGCAGAAAGCAGTGTGTGGATGATGGGGGCAGTTGTTGATGCAACAAGATGGTGCTGTCATCAATTAGTAGAATGGTGTCATGAGGCATACAAGCCCTCCCAGTAAGGTGGCGTAAGGCCATCAAATTGAACAGAAATTGTGCTGAAAACTCGGGTTTTGTATCAAAGATCATAGGAAATAATATGGTGTAATGGGATCCTGAATAAAGCCAACCTGCTTTCAGAAAAATTATTGCGTTACTTACTGAACACCCCTCATGTAATTAAGTCAGCATTTTAGACAATCGAATGTTCCAGATTAGTAATATGGAATGTACTAACTTGTGTATTATGATTAGCTCAAACAATCTGAATAGCTACTTCAAGTGTAATAGATGTCAAGAAATTTCTTTTAACACTTAGTATTTAATATTATATCTCTCTGTAGTGACTACAGAGGCTTTTTAGATGTTACATTTCATTAATGTTTCTATGTTGCAAATATTACAGTTTAAAAAATTTAATATCAGCAAGGTACCAGGTACTTGGAAGGAATATCTAACAGCATATATCAGTGCATAAAGTGCTGTTACATTTTTGAATCATTTAATGTTTCACTTTTGTATATTTACCCATTGTTAATTGTGTTATGTCCAAAGAATATACTTGTGATGTTAGAATACATGGTATTGTGTCAACTTGTTAGCTCAGCATAAACATGTGAATCTCACATATTAAATTTGACATTACTTTGGTTTTAAATATGGTCAGGTACCACTTGCCATAAACAGAACAGTCATATGTGTCTCACAATCTTCTTTTTAGAAACGTCTGACATTGCTTCCACTTACATGTGTCAGACGTATTCTGTTCTCTTTTCTGTCGGTCTCTCTTGACCAACTCTTGATCTTTTCGACCCCGATGGTAATAGGTTACGAGGCCAGAGGGTGTCTTTCATTTTCCTTATTTAATCTTCTCTCTGATGGGGGAGGACCTGTTCGGGTATTGAAGAACAAGAACAAGAACAAGAGGAAGAGGAAGTAGTTGTGATACTACTTTGTATCTCCACAATGTGGCTGGAGAAACCTTTAGCCATGCTTGTATCAGAACAGTGATGACCATGCTGTGGAGGAGCATTATTAAATTTCTGTGAAGTTGTGCAAAAGGCTGGACATTCCTGATGCACACAAAAATAATTTGGAGGTGGCAGGTGTTTGGAGAAGACTGAAATGAAAATGAGGACAGGACTTTATAGTTGAGCATTGTTGAAAGTATATGAGGTACTGCTGTACTTCCTCACAAAAGAGTACCTCCTCAGTAAACAGTTTCCCAGATACTACCATAACTTCAGAATTACATGGATAAAAGAAATTATAAAGTCACTATTTTGGTCATTTATTTATGTAGTCATAAATACCATATGCTCTTGGGATATCTTCATTGGTGTTACATGCACTTAATGTAAACTATGCAATCTGTTGTAAAATTGCTACAGGGTTTTCTTGCTGTACCCAGGGCATGTCAGAATTCCTGTTACAGGTGTGTAAGAGTTGAAGAAGGGACTTTGTACATTTCCAGACATGGGTTCAGTAATGAAAACTGGTGGATAGAGTTTGCTCTGGAACCTCTCTGTAATAGGAATTGTGAAACACTCTGGATTTTTACTGAGCAGATGGATGGCATGTGTCGAGTGTAGACTTACTGATGCTCAGTAGTCAGTTTCCTTTATATCTATTATGGACATCATTCCACTTGATACAAGTGTTATAAATATTACTACACAGATAGAAATTTTATATTAATTTTGTGTGTGAGTTCGTTTCTTGTCATGATGCCAATTGGTCAATTGGATTCCTTAGAAGCTTGTTGTTTGCAGTAAAGCTTATTTTGTTGCCAATGTAGTGAATAAAGTTTTTGTAAGGGTTTTGTAAATTCTTGAAACTTTGTTTTGCAATTAGTTCATTACCTGGCAGTGAAAAAAAAATGCTTGCACTTAGGAAGCTTTGCTTTAGTCTTACCTAATGGATATAAATCTGCAATAATACAAATACATCATTATTCTGTGATGTCCATACGATTATCAGTTTAGATATTTTTGTGGAAATGTTACCCCAGTTTGGAGTTGTCAGTTATCGACTTCCATGTTTCCCTTATAAATTCAGTATTACAGTGATGAAGAATGTGATTGAAACACAATAGGTAATAGTACAATGGTTTGTTCATAAATATGTTCAGAGTGCATGTGCTGTTAACAAGAAAGTATACATGTCACCTTTATTCTATTACAACAAGCTTTTTTGTTGTTCACAAGTTACTGCAATAATTTCTTTGTATTCACAATATCAACACCATTGCGACATTGGTATGTACACCAATTATAGTGATATTTCCATGTTCCTGTCATTCATATGTGAAAATTTAGTACCTTACCGTCCAGATATTGTACAGGTACCAGTAAATTGCTAATTGTTTAGACTCTGATGCCCGGTTGTACACAAGAGTTAAACTTCTGACTGGTTTGCAAATAAGTTAATGAGCTAAATGTTCCACTTGAAGCATAAGTGCAATCATTTGCTAAACTTTTTCTTCCTTACATGCTTGAAGTTCATCAGAAGTCTGTAAGTGCACTCATCCTGAAATACTCAATAAATAAAGTGTGGGTATTTGCACACATGATCAGTTACACTGCCTTGGCAAGCACACTGTTTCCCACTGTACTACTTGCCAATACCTACTCGCTAAGATGTGTAGTCTTATGTTAAAAATGTCTTGTTGTGTTCAAGTCCATCAATAATTATCCAAAATATTTTTTGTAGTTTCTGGAAGGCATTAATTAGGCAACTTGCAACTGGTACCGGGTTCCTGGACATACAGCCGAATCTCCAGTAGCCCAGTGTAAGAGTTAACTTGAAGGTCAGTTACTCGAACAGCATTAGTTTAATAAGTGATGATGTCATTCATTGTTATGTAAGCAACTTCTGTGCCTAAAGTGAGTTTCGCAATACTGTCTGATTGTAAAGTGACTTTTTTAACATAATAAGCCTTGAGTTATTAATATTAGTGCATCTTCATTGGGGCTATTGTCTATTTTTATTACACTAACCATTGGCTACAGATTTTTCTCCATCAGATGCATGTATCCGTGCACGTCCACTCTATGCACATTTCTTACTTAATGTGTCAGAATTTTGGGTACATGAACATTGATTAGTGTAGATCTTGTTTGCATACATGGTTGTTAGGTGATCATAAATCATTAACTCAATCCACTAATTTATGGCTAATGATAGAAGCAGTTCCTAGTTGTGGAAGGTTCTTCATTCTCCTATATCTTTCCGCACGAGCTCTGATTTCCCTTATTTTATCTTGGTGATCAATCCTCCCTATGTAAGTCGGTGTCAACAAAATATTTTCACATTCGGAGAAGGAAGTTGGTTACTGGAATTTCGTGAGAAGATTCTATCGCAACGAAAAACACCTATCTTTTAATGATGTCCATCCCAAATCTCATATCATTTCTGTGACACTCTCTCCCATATTTCACTATAATACAAAACCTGCTGCTATTCTTTAAAGTTTTTCGATGTACTCAGTCAGTGCTATCTGGTGAGGATCCCACACTGTGCAACAGTATTCTAAAAGTGGGCGGACAAGCATAGTGTCAGCAGTCTTGTTAGTAGGTCTGTTACATTTTCTGTCTTGCCAATAAAACACAGTCTTTGGTTAGCCTTCCCTACATAATTTTCTGTGTGTTCCTTCCAATTTAAATTGGTCATAATTGTAATACCTAGGTATTTAGTTGAATTTACAGCTTTTAGATTACACTGATTTATCGTGTAACTGAAGTTTAATGAGTTCCTTCTAGCACTCATGTGGATAACCTCACACTTTTCATTATTCAGAGCCAACTGCCACTTTTCCAACCATTCTGATCCTATTTTTCTAAATCGTTTTGCAGTTTGTTTTGATCTTCTGATGACTTTATTAGTCGATAAATGACAGCATCATCTGCAAACAACTGAAGACAGCCGCTCAGATTCTCTCCCAAATTGTTTATATAGATAAGCAACAGCAAAGGGCCTACAACACTACCTTGGGGAATGCCAGAAATCACTTCTGTTTTACTCTATGACTTTCCTACAATTACAATGAACTGTGACCTCTCTGACGGAAATCACAGATCCAGTCACATAACTGAGATGATATTCCATAATCACACAATTTCACTACAAGCTGCTTGTGTAGTACCTACAGTGTCAAAAGCCTTATGGAAATCCAGAAATATGGAATCAATCTGAAATCCCTTGTCAATAGCACTCAGCACTTCATGTGAATAGAGAGCTAGTTGTGTTTCACAAGAATGATGATTTGGGGATTACAATATTCAGTCTTGCTACAACAGTCCTGTGTTCACTAATCCCTGAATCAGTTTTTATGCTCGTTATTAACTCAGGATTATTTCTTGCTAAGAGGTAAAGCGTGTTTTCACAACCGTTTACTATTCACGTGGGCTCATGAACTAATTGCTCGAGATCATTTTCAGAGAATGTGTTTAGCACAATTTCAGATGATATTTTATGCGTACCTCCAGAATTAAACATGTATTTTCACCAACATATCGAGGGTAAATTAAAGTCACCACCAACTATTATCATATGATTCGGGTATGTGTTTAAAATCAAACTCAAGTTTTCTTTGATCCTTTCAGAAACTGTGCCATCTGAATTGGGAGGTCGGTAAAAGGATACAATTATTATTTTATTCCATTTGCCAACAATGACTTCTGCCCATACTAATTCACAGGATGTATCTACTTCAATTTCGTGACAAGTTAAACTACTTCTGACAGCAACAAACACGCCTCCGCCAACCATGTTTAGCCTATCCTTTTGGAACACCATTAGGTTCTTCACAAAAATTTTGGCTGAGCTTATATCCAGCTTTAGCCAGCTTTCAGGGCCTATAACAATTTAAGCATCAGTGCTTTCTATTACCACTTGGAGTCCTGGTACTTTCCCAACACAGCTACGACAATTTACAACTGTTATACCAGTGGTTCCTGTTTCTACATTTTTGCTGTGTTCAGCCTCCACCCTTTGTAACTGAAGTGCTTTTTGTGTTTTTTTCCCGAGACCCTCTAACGTAAAAAACTGCCCAGTCGACACCACACAGACCCTGCTACCTGTGTATCCACCACCTGTATGTGGTGGGCACCTGACCTATTCAGTGGAACCCGAAACCCAACCACCGTTTGGCGCAAGTCGAGGAATCAGCAGCCTACACGGTCACAGAACCGTCTGAGCCTCTGATTCAGACCCTTCACTCGGCTCTGTACCAGAGGTCCGGAATTGCCCCTGACGGCTATGCTGCAAATGGTCAGCTCTGCTTTAATCTTGCAAGCAAGAATGGCAGCCTTTACCACTTCTGTTAGCTGCTCGAAACCAAAGAGAATCTCTTTTGATCCAAAGTGACAAGTGTAATTGGTACCAACTTGAGCAACCACCTACAGTTGGCTGAATGCTGTGCTCTTCATGGCATCTGGGAGTACCCTTTCCACATCTGGAGTGACTCCACCCGGTATGCACACGAAATGCACACTGGATTTCTTACCATTCTTCTCATCCAAGTCCCTAAGGGGGCCCAATAATGCACCTAACCTTGGAGCTCCAAACTACCAATAATCTCAGCCTCTGTGATTGCCCAGGCTGAGTGGTTTCCTCTGAAACAGGACAGGTGACAGCATCTGGCTCAGTGACAGTGTCAGCCACAGACAGAACCTGGAACCTGTTTGTCAGACAAACCGGAGAGGCATTATGTGTGGCCACCTGGGAAGTCTTTCACCATGTGCTTCGCCCCGGGGCAACCTCCCACTCGACAACAGGTGAGGGGTCAGCCTCAGTGCGAGCAGTAACTGGGTTGGCCACTGGTGAGGACTGATCAGAAGACTCTGACGTGCTGGACGTCCGTTGTGTCCCCACAGCCGGCCCACAACAGTGGTGCCCATCCACTGCAGCCTCAAGCTCTGTAACGGAAGCCATCACAGCCTGTAGCTGAGAGCGAAGTGTCACCAACTCGGCTCACATCCGCATACAACAATCACAATCCCTGTCCATACAAAAGACCATGGAAGACTAAACTATGCAGATAAACAAACTGTCAGCACATGCTGTGCAATTCTACTATAGAACCTGCCAAAAACACAAACTGTGTCTAGTAATACGCGTATGTTCAGAAACCTAACTACCGAAGCACTTAGGTCAAACTAAATAATTTGACCCTGATCTGGAACTTGTAATATGTCACAAAATCAGTTTACTTTCTGACGCAAATGAAAACACGAGAACTGTGGCTATTAGATGTTAAATTTACACGCAGAAACTCAAGAAATTAAACTATTAAAGTAGACAGATGATATAATAAAATTCGCTCCTGGTTAGGAACTCGTAAATGACAAATGTGGTTACTTATCTGTTGCTGCATCTGTCGCAGTAAGCTACTGCTGCCTGAGTACTGCTATGACATGTTTGCGCACTTCCATTCTTTCATTGTTCCCCTCTATTACTGTGATTCAGTACATTTACAATTGAAAAGAAGGCAAAGTGCTGGAGTGTTTCTCTAGAATGTTTCTAAATACTTGTAATGTGGCTATTTAGAGAGACTGCTATACTCATTCATTTTCCGTGGTGGATTAAATGTACTAAGCTAGCAGTAGGAATAAATTGAATCGGTTCCAGTGTAGAAATTTTTGCTTCAATCAGGATGATGAAGTATCGGTGCCTCATGCAATTGGTTTTTAATTAACTCAAATGCTTCTTGATATTCCTTATTCCATTTCCAGTGGAGATGTACTTGTGAAGATAAAAAAATCGAGGATAAATACTGTGATAGAAATTGCACAAACTGAGAGATTTTCAGTTGATTACATCATTTTTGTGCAGGAAAATTTCTCACTGGTTCCATTTTCATTGGATCAGGTTTGATTCCATGCAAAGAAATTACATGCCCGAGGAAACAAGCGATTTGGCAAATTCTTATTTACCCATCCACTAAACGCTTACATTACACGACATAGAATGTATAAATGTTCGCCCTAAAGTACTAATTAGAACAACATTATGTAGGTGATAAGTGTATCAATAATTCTTCTCTTAGAACTTCTGTGAGTGCTGTCATAAAGGCCACTGATGATACTGACAGCCCGAAGGCCACCCTTTTAAACTGCTAACACCTTCCATTCCACAGAAAGGCTGTGTTCTTCCTGCTATACCTTCATCCTCCAGTTGGTCACATTGTACAGTAAACTGCATCATTTGTCCATGGGCATCGGTTAGTAAATGCACACTGCCATCCCTTTTTGTTACAGTGTGGATTGCATTAGAACTTTCACTATCTGAGTGTTAAATAATCTGATTCTTCTACACACCCTTAATTGCTTTATTAACTATGGCTTTCTAGGGCAAGGGTACTGGGTACAATTTACTATGGAATGGCTCATGATTCTTAACTTGAGTTTTACAAGCACATCATCTGATTGGACAAGATGTTCTTAAAATAGATCGACATAACACCCTTATATTTTTACCTGTTCCTTCTGTTTAGCTTCAGGCATGTCCCCTAAGTTTGAGTCATACTTTGAGTGCTGGTCAGAGCATTTTAATCATCATTATTCTCCTGGAGCCCAGCATCTTCCCCCGACTTACTTAAAGATGCAGTTCCCAAACTCATATTTACGAATGGAGTAACCTAATCGTCTCCCTTGACGAATCCTGAAACACTCTCCTCTTCATTTCTGTCTGACTAGTGGAAGGAACAGAAGTGTGAAAGAATGCATTGACAAACCTATTCAGAATCAGTGAATTCTGAGAACCAAACTGATGTTAAGTCATCCAAAAATGAATACACTCTGCTCATACATACTCTCCTAAACTTTGAACTTTAACAGTGCCTGGCCTTTAGTGGGTTTACTTTGATTGTTTACAGCAGTGTCAATACACAGATCATTAAGAGTAAATATTGAAAATGCAAGGATGTAGATTTTCTGTAATAGCTCCCATCTTCCTCACACGAAAGACATTAAAATGTATTCATGATTCTATTTTTCCTCCCTCTATAAATCCTCTTTCACTTCAGTGACAGGTTTGCGCTAGGTAGTGTTCATTGTAACTTCTGACCCATTTCTGACAATTTCAATTTCTGAGCGGCCTCCTTTGATAACTTCATTTAGTTTACTGAATAAAGACTTCACATATTATGACTTTGACTTGTGGAATTTCTGGCCATTTGTTTTGCACTCTGTCTCTGGCATAAGTTGGAAATTTTTATTTTTAATCCTGCTCTTTTTCACACAACCAAATTTTTTTTTAAGAATGTGGTTAAAATTCTTCACAGTTGCAATAAATTTTTATTACACAAATGACCCATACATTTGCTTAACATTACATGTGGCTAACGCACGTGTCTACTTTGCCCTGTTTGGTTTAATGTTTGTGAAATAAATGTTTGAAAAGTTTGAACTGTTGGAACCCAAGCAAGGTGAACACCCTGTGCCCTTTTTTTGATTCTCCTGAAAGTTCCATTATCTACATTTATTTGAGGTGCATTGTCAATGTTAGTCTCTATTTCATTCAATGCTGCATTAATCTTGTGCAGAAGAAGCTCTTTATTTATTCCTTTTGACCCTTTGTCACAGACTGTGGATTGCCAGTGGATTTCATATTCTCCAGTACACTCTAGCACTTGCCCACAACCTCTACTGACCTTTCTTGCCACACACGCTACTGCACATTGATGCTTGCTAGCCACTTTCCTCTTGCCCATAGCTGATCTCCATTACTTGTATGACTTTGTTGTTGGACAACCATGTTGATAACATGCTTAGACAGCATCTTCCCTAGAATTTGGCATTAGGTTCAACTAATGCCTTAGGTGTTCAGTTGACATGTTTTAATACTTGGTCTCACTTCTGCAGATGTTTGGACCTGGTAAAGGGCTTTTGATGTGTTGGTTTTGTAGTACCACCCAGGGATCATGTGAAGAGTCATCTAAGATTGATATGTGTGCATGTGAAGCTGCATTGTCAGCTGAAATACTTTTATTAATCTTTTGTCAGTTATGCAACTTGTTAGGTATATCTTCTGTTGGATAAGTTGTTTATAAACATATTGTACAACATAGTGATTAAAGGGACAATTATGGAATAGTAAATAACTATTCAAAGCTGAACTAAATAAGAAAACAACATAAGGTTTTCAGCTCAGTGGGAAGGAGGTTGAAAATTTTTTACAGCAGCATACATAGCATCTCTCTGCAGCAGAGACACTGCACATAATTGTTTTGTTTACTGCCACACTTGTGAATTGTTGAGTTCTGTCACCAAGTATCCAGTCTCTAGGAACAAGATTTTCTGTGGGGGATTAAACGTAATAAGTGGACCAGTAGGAAGCTGTTTCATAGCCGCTCACAGCCAAACACCACTGACTTTTGTAACAGGGCTACTCACCACTTTATCACCCTTAAGGAAAACACAGTTGCAGTGAATGTTTGCAGATTATGTGGGTTGTTCTATTGTTGTATACAATCTTATTGGTGGATGTGGTCTGCCAGACTGCTGATTCGATTTGTAGATCAGTTAACAGCCCGTTGCAGCTTCTCGCTGTTTTCAACTTTTAGTAGACCGGTAGAACCATTAGCAAATAAGATATCTTTATATTCTTCTATACTTACATGCATTATGTTCAGCTGCTTCGCCTTTTGGTCACTTTACCTAGAGTACCATCTGCTGATGACACTGTAATACACAGAAAAGTAACATTGTTTAGGGATTCTAGGAGGAAATATGTTGACTTGGACTGAATTTCTGTTTATTGTGATGAATGGCAGCTTGTTTTACATGTACAAAAATGTAAGTGAATGTGGATGAGTAGGAGAAACAAGCCATTAATGTTCAAATACAGTACTGTGATGCTTGACACAATCTACATCCACATGACTGATCTGGAGTTCACAATAAACTGTGTGGCAGATTGTTTGTCTACCCATCTTCAAGCTATCTTTTCCATTCCACTCACGGACAGCATGAGCGAAAAATGAACACTTCAGTCACACCCTGTGAGCTCTAATTTATTTGGTGTTGGTGAAGATGATGATCATTTCTCGCTATGTAGGTGGGTGGCAACAAAATATTTTCACACTCTAGGAGAAAGCTGGTGATTGAAGTTGTAGTGGACTGACCAGACAGCCAATCCACTATGACTTGTAGCCGAATAGCATGCGTTTAACTCACGCAGGCTGGCGTGAGGTCTGGAACAGATTAAAGTAGTTGATTCTAATAAATAAAGTACGGAGTTGATGTAATACTTAACTTTAACCCATAATTGGAGAACATCGCTCTTGTTGATACATTATATAATCTCAATATAAACTGGTCATGGCGCCTTGCTAGGTCGTAGCAAATGATGTAGCTGAAGGCTATGCTAACTATCATCTTGGCAAATGAGAGCGTATTTGTCAGTGTAGCTTCGCTAGCAAAGTCGACTGTACAACTGGGGACGAGTGCTAGGATGTCTCTCCCGACCTGCCGTGTGGCGGCGCTCGGTCTGCAATCACTGACAGTGGCGACACACAGGTCCGACGTATACTATCGGACCGCGGTCGATTTAAAGGCTACCACCTAGCAAGTGTGGTGTCTGGCGGTGACACCACAGAAGTTTCATCAGAAGATCTGACTGCAATGAAAAAGGGCTTGGTTTTAATGATTGACACCCCAATTCGCGTATTATATCCATGACCCTGTCTCCCCTAATTTCACTATAATACTAATCGAACGGCCCTTGTTTGAACTGATTGTTGTCCTATGTCAGTAATGTCTTGCACAGATCTCACAAAGCACAGCAATACTTCAGAAGATGGTGGATGTGCTTGATTATATGCAGTGGCACTCTCCAAGTGTTCTGCCAATAAATTGCAGTCATTGGTTTGGTTTCCTCACAGCATAGTCTATATGATCATTCTGATTTAATTCATCTGTAATTCTAATTTTAGGTATTAAGCTTAATTAGCAGCCTTTATTTTGATGTATTGAGAAACCAAAATTTGGCGGGTATCCCCTCATACTCGTGTGGATGATCTCATTTCTCCTTATTGAGAGACAAATGCCACTCTTTGCACCATACAAATATCTTATCTAAAACATTTTGCAATTCGTATTGATCATCTGACAACTTTACACGACGGTAAATGACGGCATCAACTGCTAACCATCTAAGAGGGCTGCTCAGATTGTTTCCTAATTCATTTGTGTAGATCAGGAACAGCAGAGGGCCTATAACGCTCTGGTGGAGATCACCAGATATTACTTCCATTTTACTTGATGGCTTTCCATAAATTATTATAGTCAATGACCTTTCTCACAGGAAATCATGAATCCAGTGCACAACTAAGATGTGATGCAATTTTGTTAGAAGTCACGTCTGAGGAATAGTGTTGAAAGCCTTCTGAAAATCTAAAATTATGGCATCATTTTGAGATCCCCCTGTCGATAGCACTCATTACTATATGGAACTAAAGTGCTAGTTGTATTGCGGTGCTCCATGAGAAAAATATTTTCCAAATCCATGCTGACTGTGTGTCAACAGATTGTTTACCTGGAGGAAATTCATGATGAACACACACAGTTTATGTTCAAAAATCCTGCACCAAATCTGCATAATTGATATAGGTCTGTAATTGAGCAAATTACTCCCATTCCTTTTCTTTGTATTGGTGCAAATTTTGCAGCTTATTCTTCAGGTGTGGATCTTACGAAGAGCAAACGGCTGTGTATGATTGCTAATCATGGAGTTATTGTATCAGCATGCTCTGAAACGAACCTGAGTGGTATACAACCTGGACTGGAGGCCTTGCTTTTATTGAGTGATGTAAGCTGCTTCTCAACATGGAGGACACCTATAACTAAGTTAGTAATGTTGGCAGTCATTCTTGTTTTGAATACTGGAATATTTACTTGGTTTTTGAAATTGTGTCAGCAAAGAAAACTATGCATCGTAACTCAGCTTTTGTGGCACTTCATCAGTAACATCACCATTGTTATCATGCAGTGAAGGTATTGATTGCATGTTGGCACTGTTGTACTTTACATACAACCAGAATCACTTTGTCCTTAAATCTGGCATAATTGAGTTTCATTGTGGTAACTATTAAAAGCCTCTCTCACTGCAGTTTGCACTAAATTTCCAGTTTTTGTAAAACCTTTTTTGCCAGTTTTGGGATTTTACATTATTTTACATTTGGCATGCATTTCCTCATAGCTCCTGTAATAGTGTTCTGACCTGTTTTGTGTACTATGAAGGTTCTCTTATCATTTTATTTGATATATAGCCCACAACTGCCACCGATTCTATTTATTCAAATCCATAACATCTTGTCTAGGTCTACATAGTTAGATTAGAAGAAGTTGAGGCTGTCTCTTAAAAAGGGGTCAACCACAATTTTTATCTGCTTTTATATATGTATATAGCGTTTATATAGTGTTTATTTTTGTGTGCTTGGATCTTATGATATATAGATTCACTACAATATATGTCTGGACACTAACCCATGTATCAGTCATAATGCTCCCTATTTGCTCAGGATTATTTGTTGGTAATTGGTCTATTATGCTTTTGAAACAATTTATGCTTAAAGTGGGACCCTGAGCTAATAATTATTGTTGAAATACTTATCTGAGAATGCTTTTGGTACGATCTGAGATGACATCTTATACTTACAATCAATTTGTGATGTCTATTTTAGCCAACATATGGAGGGTAGATTGAAGTCATCACCATCTGTAATTCTATGACTCGGGTACCAATTTGAAATGACTGAGCATGTCTTTGAGCTGTTCAGCAACTGTTCCAGGTGGTTGGTAAAATGAGCTAGTCATTAATTTGTTCAAGTTGTCAAATATAACCTATCCATACTAACTCACAGGGACTATCTACATAAATAAGTAAAAGGGAATGGTGATGAATTCAGATGACTTAAAGAGAGGGGAAACATGATTAATTAAGGCTGTAATTGTATTGTGTCATAAGAAGGTAATGACAGAAGGTTGACGACATTTGAGAGGAGGAGCCATAATTCAGTTGGGTCGAGGTATTTTGTGGTTGACCGATGCTCAGAGCGCATCGAATGTCCCACCTTCACTGTGTCGAGTGTCTATCTTGTCTTTATGTCCTCAGTTGACTTACTCTTCTGATAATTCATAATGTAATTGGATACATAGAGAGTCTAATATATAGAAGGTCTTAAAGTTTACAAGCTCATGGAGCCAGTGGACCTTCCTTGTGGCAGAAATGTTGAAGGGGAAGGAAGAGTGGTCAAGGAAAAGAAATGGTGAGGTTTAGAAAAAAGGAGTAGAGATGGGAAAATTTTGAAGACTTCATGCAGCCATAGCCCCTTGTTTTGGTTGACTTTTCCAAATTTACTACTTTTACTAAAATTCATCAGGCCATCTCCGTCACCCCTCTTCCTTCCCCTTCAACTCTTCTGCCAGGAGAGGGGCCACTGGCTCCCAAAAGTTACAAACTGTAATACCCTCTATATGATTGTTCTCCTGCCAAAGGTTGCTGAGTAGACTTTTTATTTATTCAGTTGAATTATATTTTCAAAAACTGATTATTTTCTTCTAATAACTGCTGTGTTTTACTTCTTGTCGTCATTTACTAGGTGAATTTGAAATTAAAACTACATTGATTAGGTCATAATTTGAGGACTACTTTCTCTGAACAGGCTAAACTCTTCGAGCATAGTTTTTTCACTGCATTCTGAGGAATTTTGCCAGCTTCAGCCAATATTGGCTTTTTGTCCTGAAAGTGGATTCTTTGCTCATAATAGACAGCTGACTGCTCCTCTGGTTTGTTAATCATATGCGGTATGGCCTCCACGTATTTCCCTACCAGGTTTTTACAATTACCAGAGTTTGCAATGTAACCTAATTTAACCATCTTCCCAGCATCATCTTCAACACTGATATGATGTGGACATCTGAATTATTTGCATAATGTCCCTGTTAACAAGATGCTGTTAATGTTTTGAGAGAAAATGTGTTTGTCGCTACACGTAGCTATATATATGTCCAATATGTATTATGTATTTTGCTGCTGTGAGAGCAACTGTGTTGGTTTCTTCCATGCATTTGACATTATCCACATATTTACTTCAGGTTTATACAGATTTTGTCATAATTAAAAGTGAAAGTGACTTGTGTGAAAATACACTCTTGGAAAAAGAATTAGGTAAACCCTTTCAGAGGTTTCCAATTCACTCAAGATTTGTTGAAACATTCACACTCAAGATTTATTGTTGCTGCAGTGTGTATGGAGTATATGAAATGACTAAATTTACAGGTTGGTAGCCGAAGTGGTACTGAGGTCTCAGATATCGGCCCATGCTGAAATTTCTATTTTAGTACGTGGTGCAGCCTCCAAATGTGTCAATGCGGATACTGACTCTGGCATCCATTCCATCATACAGATGGTGAATATTGTACAGGAATACACTATGCTACACCTGCCAGACCTGTTCTTGCAGTTTTGTAAGAGCTGTTGGGACAAGAAATGACTCGTGCCATTCGTCAACCATCATCTCCAGCTCGGGCTCCATTGGGGACAAGTGTGGAGAAAGTGCTGGCCCAAGAATTTTCTTCAGGTCTTGCAGAGCATGTTGAGTTCCATGGGCACTGTTTGGGCTAGCGTTATCCTGTTTGAACAACACATCATTTTCATGGTGCAAGAATGGCAAAAAAAACTGGGCTAACAACATTCTGCCCATACAGATCAATGGTTCACATCTCTTTCATAAATGCAAAGATAAACGAGAATTGTAGCTTATCGCAACCCCAAATGTAAGGACTGTGGTGGGACCAGTATCCCTCGAATAAAATAAGTTTATGAGACATCGCTCACCAGGTCTGTCATACACGCAAATGAGCATCACTTGCTTGCAGGCAGAATCTGCTTTCATCATTGAAGTCTATCACACACCATGCTGTCTTCCAAATGATCCTCTGATAGCACGAACAGTGCAAGTCGATGCTGTGCCATGGGTGGAAGATAGGCTAGCCTGACTGCTAATAACCAATTTTCAACAGTTCATGTTGGCACATATGGGCTCACAAGACCTCTTATCTGTGTGTGGTAGCTGTACGAACTGCCACTGTAGCCCTTACCATATGTCTGTCTATACAGTTGTCTGTGCGGTGTGTAGGTCCAGGATCTCTTTCATGTGAGTGACACACTGAGGGAGGTGGTAAAGTGGTTAGCATACTGGACTTACATTTGGGAGATAATGGTTCAAACCTGCGAACAGCTATCCTGATTTAGGTTTTCCTTGATTCACTTCAAGCAAATGCTGCGATGGTTCCTTTGAAAGGGTATGGCTAATTTACTTCCCCATTCTTGCATAATCCAGTGGGACCAATGACCTCATTGTTTTGTCCCTTCCCCCAAATCAACCAACCGAGCAATGGGTGTGACAATACTCACATGACCATTGATAAGAGTGTCATTAGGCAGCTGACACAACACATCTAGTCAGTCTCCTCTCTATGACATGCAACACACAAAGGCTCTGTAGTCAGATGTGCTTGACAAGTAAACGTGCTGCACTTCATACAAACTTTTATCATGGAGTTGCCTTTTTTTTCCTTCCACACACATGTAACACCCATTCTTCTTCATCTCTGATGGCTCTGGTGTGTCAATGACAGCTTCTGAAGGGAATTTCTTTCTTAGGTTGGAAATCATCTCAATGAGGACTGATACCTGAATTTCTATTCTTCAAGTGTTCATTTGCCAATGGAAATTCTTCAGATAAATACATTGAATTATGACATTTCCTTTTGGTTGCGAAAGTGAATACAAAATTTGGCAATTTGGCCCAGTTATGTTCAGCATAAGTGCAAAATGGCTAAGCAGGGATGGCTAGAGGACAAATGTAAGGATGTAGAGGTTTATCTCGCTTGGGGTAAGATAGATACTGCCTACAGGAAAATTAAAGAGACCTTTGGAGGAAAAAGAACCACTTGTATGAATATCAAGAGCTCAGATGGAAACCCAGTTCTAAGCAAAGTGGGGAAAGCAGAAGGCTGGATGGAGTATATAGAGGGTCTATACAAGGACAATGTACTTGAGGACAATATTATTGAAATGCAATAGCATGTAGATGAAGATGAAATGGGAGATAAGATACTGCGTGAGGAGTTTGACAGATCACTGAAAGACCTGAGTTGAAACAAGGCCCTGAGAGTAGATAACATTCCATTAGAACTACTGACAGCCTTGGGAGAGCCAGTCCTGACAAAACTCTACTATCTGGTGAGCAAGATGTATAAGACAGCTGAAATACCCTCAGACTTCAAGAAGAATAAATAAATTCCAGTCCCAAAGAAAGCATGTGCTGGCAGATGTGAAAATTACCAAACAATCAGTTTAAAAAGTCATGGATGCAAAATACTAACGCGAATTTTTTACAGACTAATGGAAAAACTGGTAGAAGCCAACGTCAGGGAAGATCAGATTGGATTCCACAGAAATATTGGAACACGTGAGGCAATACTGTCCTTACGACTTACCTTAGAAGAAAGATTAAGGAAAGGCAAACCTATGTTTCTAGCATTTGTAGACTTAGAGAAAGCTTTTGACAATGTTAATTGTAATACTCTCTTTCAAATTCTGAAGGTGGCAGGGGTAAAATACAGGGAGCGAAAGGCTACTTACAATTTGTACGGAAACCAGATGGCAGTTATAAGAGTCGAGGGACTTAAAAGGGAAGCAGTGGTTGGGAATGGATTGAGACAGGGTTGTTGCCTCTTCCCAATGTTATTCATTCTGTATATTGAGCAAGCAGTGAAGGAAACAAAAGAAGAATTCGGAGTAGGTATTAAAATCCAAGGAGAAAAAATAAAAACTTTGAGGTTCGCCGATGATGTTGTAATTCTGTCAGGGACAGCAATGGACTTGGAAGAGCAGTTGAACGGAATGGACAGTGTTTTGAAAGGAGGATATAAGATGAACATCAACAAAAGCAAAATGAGGATAATGGAATGTAGTGGAATCGGGTGATGCTGAGCAAATTAGGTTAGGAAATTAGGTTAGGAAATGAGACACTTAAAGTAGTAAAGGAATTTTGCTATTTGGGGAGCAAAATAACTGATGATGGTCAAAGTAGAGAGGATATAATATGTAGACTGGCAATGGCAAGGAAAGTGTTTCTGAAGAAGAGAAATTTGTTAACATTGAGTGTCAGGAAGTCGTTTCTGAAAGTATTTGTATGGAGTGTAGCCATGTATGGAAGTGAAACATGGACAATAAATAGTTTGGACAAGAAGAGAATAGAAGCTTTCGAAATGTGGTGCTACAGAAGAATGCTGAAGATTAGATGGGTAGATCACATAACTAATGAGGAGGTACGGAGTAGAATAGGGGAGAAGAGGAGTTTGTGGCACAACTTGACAAGAAAAAGGGACTGGTTGGTAGGACATGTTCCGAGGAATCAAGTGATCACAAATTTAGTATTGGAGGGCAATGTAGAGGCTAAAAATCGTAGAGGGAGACCAAGAGATGAATACACTAAACAGATACTGAAGGATCTAGGTTGCAGTAGGTACTGGGAGATGAAGAAGCTTGCACAGGACAGAGTAGCACGGAGAGCTGCATCAAACCAGTCTCTGGACTGAAGACCACAACACAACACACATGTTCAGCATACTATAAACTAACACCATAGGCCAACTCCTAAATTTGGAAACAGCATAACCTATAATCATTTTATCCACAGTATTCATTCCTCTTTCAGTGTGATTGTAATTTAATAGTGATACCTGGATTTCCTGTTTCAGGGTTGATATCATGCATTGTGGACACGAGTATCAGTGAACAATTACTTTTTGTTGGGTACAAGACAAGAGATTTATTAGCTTGGAAGCCAAGTTTTGAAACTCCACAGGTTGATCTCTTAGATGTGAAATTCAGGAGGGATCTCTCTTTCCTTCTTGTGCAGAGTGCCTAGGATGGTCAATTTTTTTCTCTAACATGTCTTCCACTACTGGCAGCTTGTGTACATTTCATCAATTGTCACATAATCAGCAGGATTATATGATCCCTTCAGGTTGATTGCAAAGAAATGTGGACACTTTCTGACAGCGGTTATGCTGTCAAGTTTTTCCTTTCATTTTGAGTGGAAATATTAGCAAACCTCATACAATGCATTACAAGCAGAAATCTGTTGTAGCTCATTAAGGCCGCATATTCAGTGGCTGAGTCTTAGAGTTAAAAATGACAGAGCAAGTGCTTGAGTGTCAGTCACCTCTGATCTCTCTGAAGATGGCTGGATGGTATTCAGCCAAAATATTAGAAGAAGAAGAAGAAGAAGAAGAAGAAGAAGAAGAAAAAGCAGAATTTATGTGGGTGAATGCCAAAAATTTAATGGAACAGTCTTTACACCATGACAATTTGAAGAACCGTGGACACCAGCTTGTCACAGATTGGGTATTTAGTTCTGCTTTGAATGGTGTTACTTCTTGCCCCTGGGTTATGCTTACTAGTGTTAGTGACTAGAGCATTCTTCGTTGCAAATGCTAAAAATGCAACAGTAGCTACACAAATGTGTTCACATGGTATTAGTAGGATCTACATAGAATAAATATTAGCAGAAATGAATGTACTGGGATCATCCTTCACTCCAATGAAACTTTTGAAGCAAATAAAACTGTCTAGATCATTAAAAATATGGTCTTTGTTCATTGTCTTCATGAGATATCTGCAATAACGATTAGAGAAACATAAAGAGTGATAGATGCTTGTTAACGACATTGAGCTCAAAAAATGTAAAAAGTAAAAATTATTTTAAAGGTTCAGTCACAAAGAAACTTCGAACTTGTGAAGCAAAATTCAGTGTCAATATTGAAATCTATGTCTAATCAGCACGTCACTTAATAACTGGTTGAAAGTTAATACAAAGATTTGAGTTCCAGCTTACAGGCAGCACTGATGTGGGAAACATTGCCTTCAAGTTTCACTTTTTTATTATTGTATTTTTCCTTCTTCTAGTTATAATTATTAAAAAGCAGAAATAAGTTAAATTACAAATATACACATTCAAATTATAAAACAGGATTAAATTCAGTAAAATTTCTTACTAATGGGACAACTTTTTAGATATGACATGTAGTCCATGTGCAGTGGACCCAAACTTACCAAGTAATCACTGAATCTGTTAATATTATCTACACATCAGGCACATGAAATGGCAGTATTTAATAATAACAATAATAATAATAATAATAATAATAATAATAAATAGAAGTAGTATTGTTACAATTAGCCTTGTATAATGGATAGAAAAACTGTGCCTTATGAACTAAAGCTTACCAAAGAATACACTAAAAGATATAGACTTGTAAAATATATTATTTTCTTAATAGAAAAAAGAACATCACTATTAAATTCAAATATTTTGAAGGCCACTCTATCTTGTGGAAGAACCAGCAACTCACTTCCAAGTGTTGGTCATTTACTGTGCAACCAGCAGTGAATCCGCCAGACCAGCAGATCTGAGGTGAGGTGTGGCTCAGTCAGCAGCAGGAGAGCATGCCACAGTTGGCATACATTACACCAGCAATTCTGGAAAAATGTCAAAAAACCATTTAGGGCTAAATTTATTTTGTTTCATTAAGATTGTGGACCTGTGTTTTTTTGTGGTTCAAAATTTCTAGGTTCTCCCTTTGGGGCTCTACACCACACTTCCATGCTTTCATTTAGGTGACATAACTTATGCTTCTCCATTAGAAGTGCATTGTATATGCACTTCCTTTTCTATCATAGGATTACTCCCTAAAACTTGTCATGGATCTGCTCCTCATTTGTCCTATATAAAACTTGTCTCAGCCATTTCAGTTTATTTTGTATACTCCTGAATTGCAGTATTTGTCTGGCTTTATTTCCATTTTTGTGGAATAACCTATTTCCCAGGGTAATATCATCTACCAAACGCTTTGGGGACATTTTTGTGTAGATATTACAGTGCGGGATTGCACACAATCTACAGAATTCTAGCCTTAATCAAATTTATGCTGCTGTGATATTTGACATTCCTAACAGAGAATCATCCCACCCCAGAAACATATCGATCATTATAAGCAAGTATCCTGGTTACAATATGATGTGTGATTTAAATATTATGTAATCACAGGAGATGGGGTCAAAAGTTCTCTCTGTTTCCGGAACACTAATGTAGTGCTTTATCGCTGATACTTTGCCATGAGGATGCTGTTCTGGGACTAGGGTATTGTAGTCTGTAATGAATTACTGGATCAACTGTATTTCAGTATGTTCAAGAATTCTGAATGAGAAAATAAGGAATGAGATTGGACTAGAACTTATGGGAAGAAGCAGATTGGGGTTTATGGATGGTGATGGCCTCAGGTGACTTAACCTCAGAGGAAACAGGATATGGTGGCCGAGCAATTCTAGGCGCTTCAGTCTGGAACTGCGCACCTGCTACAGTCACAGGTTGGAATCCTGCCTCGAGCATGAATGTGTCTGATATCCTTAGATTAGTAAGGTTTAGGTAGTTCTATGTTCTAGGGGACTGATGACCTCAGATGTTGAGTCCCATAGTGCACAGAGCAATTTAAATTTGAATTTGAAACAGGACAAGTGAAGGTAGTGGTTGTATACTCTGGTAAGTAGTAACAACAGAATATGCTTTGCTCATGTAAATCATTTCTGATGCAAACCTCAAGTTGCTTAGCATTATCTGGTTGCCGGTGTTGCAGAAGTGCTTCCACTCCATCCTGTTCCTACGAGATCCCTAATCTGTGGGTGCAGGTCCCTGGCACCAGTTTCAGAAGAGCAAGCATACATGTGAGAGATGAACATTTAAACTCGATAGCAGAGTCGGTCATTGGGGGTTTTTACTCATATGCAGTATTTTCTCCATGTATTGCCTTACCATGTTATTACATTTCTCTGAGTTCATAATGCAAGTTCATTTAAGCACACTCCCAGCATCATCTTCAACACTGGTTAGGTCTGGATAGTTAGATTAGGTACATAATGCATCTGTTGAGTTAATGTTTGTGTGTTTCTGTTAATATTTTGAGAGAAACTGTGTTCCTCCCTAAACATGGCTAGGTGTACATCTGACATGTATTTAGAATTTTCCTGCTGGAGCAATTGTATTTGGTCTCTCCATGTATTTAGCATTATCCTCCTGTTCAGTTAAGTTTTGTACAGGATGTATCATAAGGAGAAGTGAATGGTGAGCATGAGTGAAAATATATGGTCTTGCCACTGCCTCATATGGAATACTGTCTGGCTTAGTGAAAATTTCCATCAAATGCAAACTTTCCTCATTTAATTGTGCTAAGATTTCATCCATGGGGTATTTGAACAGGAAGTTCAATACTACTTCATGACATTACTTGGCAGTATCAGTTTTACACAATTACCTGTTAAAGGAAATGTACATGTGTTGGTCATGGATAATATTTGAGCCTAATTAGGTAATTTAAAAGTTTATCTTCAGGAATTTTATACTACTTAGTACAAATCTACTATGTAGGAATCAACATGGATTCCGGAAACAGCGATCGTGTGAGACCCAACTCGCCTTATTTGTTCATGAGACCCAGAAAATATTAGATACAGGCTCCCAGGTAGATGCTATTTTTCTTGACTTCCGGAAGGCGTTCGATACAGTTCCGCACTGTCGCCTGATAAACAAAGTAAGAGCCTACGGAATATCAGACCAGCTGTGTGGCTGGATTGAAGAGTTTTTAGCAAACAGAACACAGCATGTTGTTATCAATGGAGAGACGTCTACAGACGTTAAAGTAACCTCTGGCGTGCCACAGGGGAGTGTTATGGGACCATTGCTTTTCACAATATATATAAATGACCTAGTAGATAGTGTCGGAAGTTCCATGCGGCTTTTCGCGGATGATGCTGTAGTATACAGAGAAGTTGCTGCATTAGAAAATTGTAGCGAAATACAGGAAGATCTGCAGCGGATAGGCACTTGGTGCAGGGAGTGGCAACTGACCCTTAACATAGACAAATGTAATGTATTGCGAATACATAGAAAGAAGGATCCTTTATTGTATGATTATATGATAGCGGGACAAACACTGGTAGCAGTTACTTCTGTAAAATATCTGGGAGTGTGCGTACGGAACGATTTGAAGTGGAATGATCATATAAAATTAATTGTTGGTAAGGCGGGTACCAGGTTGAGATTCATTGGGAGAGTGCTTAGAAAATGTAGTACATCAACAAAGGAGGTGGCTTACAAAACACTCGTTCGACCTATACTTGAGTATTGCTCATCAGTGTGGGATCCGTACCAGGTCGGGTTGACGGAGGAGATAGAGAAGATCCAAAGAAGAGCGGCGCGTTTTGTCACCGGGTTATTTGGTAACCGTGATAGCGTTACGGAGATGTTTAATAAACTCAAGTGGCAGACTCTGCAAGAGAGGCGCTCTGCATCGCGGTGTAGCTTGCTCGCCAGGTTTCGAGAGGGTGCGTTTCTGGATGAGGTATCGAATATATTGCTTCCCCCTAGTTATACCTCCCGAGGAGATCACGAATGTAAAATTAGAGAGATTAGAGCGCGCACGGAGGCTTTCAGACAGTCGTTCTTCCGGCGAACCATACGCGACTGGAACAGGAAAGGGAGGTAATGACAGTGGCACATAAAGTGCCCTCCGCCACACACCGTTGGGTGGCTTGCGGAGTATCAATGTAGATGTAGATGTAGAAATATATTTGACTTAAATCAGTGGCCATTCACAGCTACTTCTACAGTTACATCACTAATGACTAATTTACTTGCTCGTGTTTGCAGGAATGTTTTCCTTTTTATTGCCACACACATTCGTTATGTATGAGGCGGAACTATGCGCCTCGTGGGAAAAGGGTGACCCGGTTGAGTCACGCAGTTTGACTCTTAGTCTGATAATGCGGTGTGGCCATTAATTGCAGTGTTGATCACGTGGACTCACATGAGGATCAATGAACTATACTTGATGGGATGTATCTGTAACTTAGGTGGTTAGCAAGTTAGTAAACAGGAATACTATTAAATACTTAGCTTTAATTCAGCATCAGCGGTGAACGTTGATCTTGACCTTGTACAATAATATTTAGAAGTGCAGTTATAGACTGAATAATTCTTTACAATTCTGATTGCTTCACGCATATAGATCAATTTTCAATGTGTAAACTGTAAGTGGCACCCGGCTAGGTCATAGCTACTGACTTAGCTGAAGGCTGTGCTAACTAGCGTATCTCTGCAAATGAGATCTCTAATAGGAATGGTTCACTGGTTACGGCTTCAAAGTTGGCTGTAGAACTGGCCAGTGAGCTAGCCTGTCTCTTAAGACCAGCTGAGTGGCGGCACTTTTTCTGCTAGCATTGAGAGTGGCAACTCGCGGGTCCAATGTGTACTGACAGACTGCGGCCGATTTGAAACTTACAACCTAGCAAGTGTGGTGCCTTGTGGTGTCACCACAACATTCATCTGTCATTTTTCACTACTTTCACCCTGCATATTTCTGTTAACGTTATAAGAGCAACTGCATTGTTCTCTCCACATGTTTCGGTGTAAGACATTAGTTTGGTTGTTACTTTTCCATTCGCTGCTACATACCATTCTAGGCATTCCCCCTGCGGGTCCAGGGATTAGAATAGGCCCGAGGTATTCGTGCCTGTCGTAAGAGGCTACTAAAAGGAGTCCATCCCCCTCACGGGGGTAGTTAGCGCCTGCGTCCGGAGACGGACGGTTCCACGACCTATAATTGTGGTCTTTTTCGATTTTCACTTCTCGTTTCTTCCTTCCTTTTCTTGGTTCCTTTCTTTGCTCTTCCCCACCTCACTGCCTTCCTTACTGTTCCCCTTGACTTCTCCTTGCCTTCTCATTGCCTTCTTCTCCTTGCCTTCTCATTGCCTTCTTCTCCTTGCCTTCTCATTGCCTTCTTCTCCTTGCCTTCTCATTGCCTTCATCTCCTTGCCTTCTCATTACCTTCTTCTCCTTGCCTTCTCGTTGCCTTCTTCTCCTTGCCTTCTCATTGCCTTCTTCTCCTTGCCTTCTCTGATCTCCGCCTCGGCGTTTGAGACAGTCTGTCCTCTTTCTCCCTCTCTCTCTTCTTTTTCCTCTTCTTCCTTTCTCCCTGTGCGTGCCTGAAGGCCGACCCATGCGTTCGCATGCGTAGCCGGTGATGGGGTAACGCGTACTTCCCCGCCCTGGGTAGACATGTAAGGCACACGCGTACCCCCTGGTAAAGGCCAGGCCCAGGGAGGGGTGATTGCCTGAGCTGATACCTTCTGACCATGCCGATTGGTCTCTCCGGCTGTTTTTCGGGAGGTGTGACCTGAGGTGTAAACATTCACCTAAGGCGGGAGAGCCCTCTGAGAGGGTTCCCACAAGGAAGGAGCGCGCCATCGGAGACGCTGGCAATCATGGGGGATTCCTCCGCAATGGATTCTACTCCATCTCTTTCGACTTCTGCCCAAAAACGGAAACATGACCAGCCACCAGTGACAAAAGTACTACCGCCTGCCCCACAGTTCCTCGTCGTTTCTCGATCTGAGGACGGAAAGGATTTTTCCTCTGTCAACCCTTTCGTTATCCAGAAGATCGTAGATGCCATAGCCGGATCTGTCAAATCTTGTACCAGGTTGCGTAACGGTACCTTATTACTAGAAACTGAGAGTGCCTTTCAGGCACAAAAACTGCTTCGGGCCACACTCCTGTACACGTTCCCTGTCCAGGTGGAGGCCCACCGAACTTTAAATTCGTCTCGTGGTGTAGCCTATACTAGCTCCCTCCACGGATTGACTGACGAGGAGATTTAATCTTTCCTCGTTGAGCAGGGCGCGACGGCTGTCCATAGGGTCATGAAAAAGGTCAACAATGACCTTGTACCAACCCGGACACTTTTCTTGACCTTCGATAGTGTTAAGCTGCCATCGCGCATCAAGGCGGGCTACGAGGTTATTTCTGTTCGCCCCTATGTCCCGACACCTACGCGCTGCTACCAGTGTCAGCGTTTCAATAACACTCGACAGTCTTGTTCCAATGCGGCTAAATGTGTCACTTGTGGCAGGGATGCCCATGAGGGTGACTGTCCATCTCCGTCTCCTCGTTGTGTGAACTGTCAGGGTGACCATGCCACATCCTCCCGCGACTGTCCTGTCTATAAGGAAGAACGCTGTATCCAAGAAATTCGGGTCAAAGAGAAAGTGTCCACCTCGGCTGCTCGCAAGCTATTGGCTAGTAGGAAGCCCACGCTGCTCCCAGTGGGGAAATACAGTACTGTCCTCGCCTCTCCTCGGACTACCAGGGAGGTGGCAACCCAGACATGCGACCTGACCTTCAGCACCACGGTCGTCCGTTCGGCCAATGCTAAGATCACGCGGTCGACGTCTCCTCTTCCTCCCATCACCCCACAGACACCAGCCCCTTCATCAGCTTCTGCTAAGACGACGACCCCGAAGTCAGATGCACGGGCCTTCAAGAAGGAACCATCCCGTGCAGACTTCCTACGTACCTCGACCTCCCAGCCTTCGACCGGTACTTCCACCAAACGTCCTTCCAAGAAGGCTCATAGGAAGCACAGTTCTCCTTCTCCGCCATGGCGCATTTCTTCTCCTGCGCCACCCAGCGGTTGCCGCCCCAGGCCGTCATCCGTTTCGCCTGGCCACACCGCTGGTAGCCGTACATCTGGCCGTTCACCGGCGGAGGAAGCTCCGCCTCCCGGCCATCCTCCCGAGATGGCCGATGAACCTATAGACCCAATGGACGATGACTGTCCGCCTACTGATAGCTGATAGCGGCGGCAGTGCTCGCTCGAAGCCAGGCCCTCAGCGGCCTTTGAGGTGACCCCTTCTTTCATCTTCCTTTTCTTCGATGGCACTTATTCACTGGAATATTCGCAGCATTCGCTCCAACCGAGAGGGCTTGAAGTTGCTGCTCCGCTTGCACCGTCCGCTCGTCGTAGCCCTCCAGGAAACGAAGCTACGCCCATGCGATCAAATTGCCTTGGCACACTACACCTCTGTGCGTTTTGACCTACCCCCTGTGGTAGGTATCCCAGCTCATGAAGGGGTTATGTTGCTGGTCCGGGATGATATTTACTACGATCCCATCTCGTTGCACACCGGCCTGCAGGCAGTTGCCATCCGCATTACTCTCCCCACTTTTACGTTTTCCTTTTGTACCGTTTACACTCCATTGTCATCTGCCGTTACCAGGGCAGACATGATGCAACTTATTGCTCAGCTACCTACACCATTTTTGTTAACTGGAGACTTCAGTGCCCACCATCCCCTTTGGGGCTCTCCAGCATCCTGCCCGAGGGGCTCCTTGTTAGCAGACCTTTTCAACCAGCTCAATCTTGTCTGCCTCAATACTGGCGCCCCTACTTTTCTTTCGGACACATCTCACACCTATTCCCATTTAGACTTCTCTATATGTACTCCCCAACTTGCACACCGGTTTGAGTGGTATGCACTTTCTGATACATATTCGAGCGACCACTTCCCGTGTGTTATCCATCTCCTGCAGCATACCCCCTCTCCGTGCTCCTCTAGTTGGACCATCTCCGAGGCAGACTGGGGGCTCTTCTCTTCCAGGGCGACCTTTCAGGATCAAACCTTCACAAGTTGCGATCGTCAGGTCGCACACCTCACGGAAGTCATTCTCACTGCTGCTGAATATTCCATCCCACACCCTACTTCTTCTCCACGTCACGTACCGGTCCCCTGGTGGACCGCAGCATGTAGAGACGTTTTACGTGCTCATCGACGTGCTTTACGCACATTTAAACGCCACCCTACAGTGGCGAATTGTATCAATTATAAACAGTTACGTGCTCAGTGTCGTCGTATTATCAAAGAAAGCAAGAAAGCCAGCTGGGCTAAGGCCCACTCCCCAGTTTCTGGCTTGAAGGTCGCGAATGACGTCCTTGTGGCCCCTGAGGCTGTCTCCAATGCCATCGGCCGCTTTTTCGCAGAGGTTTCGAGCTCCACTCATTACCACCCTGCCTTCCTCCCCCGCAAACAGGCAGAGGAGGCTACGCCACCTAACTTCCACTCCTCGAATTGTGAAAGTTATAATGCCCCATTCACCATGCGGGAACTCGAAAACGCACTTGGCCGATCACGGTCCTCCACTCCAGGGCCTGATTCTATTCATATTCAGATGCTGAAGAACCTTTCTCCTGCGGGTAAAGGTTTTCTTCTTTGTACATACAATCGCATCTGGATTGAGGGACATGTTCCCGCATGCTGGCGCGAGTCTATTGTTGTCCCGATTCCTAAGCCGGGGAAGGACAAGCACTTGCCTTCCAGTTATCGACCTATCTTGCTTACCAGCTGTGTCTGTAAAGTGATGGAGCGAATGGTTAACTCTCGATTGGTTTGGCTGCTCGAGTCTCGACGCCTACTTACCAATGTACAATGTGGATTTCGTAGGCGCCGCTCTGCTGTTGACCATCTGGTTACCTTGTCGACCTTCATTATGAATAACTTCTTGCGGAAGCGCCCGACCGCGGCTGTGTTCTTTGATTTGGAGAAGGCTTACGACACCTGTTGGAGGGCGGGCATTCACCGCACCATGCATACATGTTGCCTTTGCGGTCGCCTCCCTCTTTTTATTCGTTCCTTTTTAATGGATCGACAGTTCAGGGTATGAGTGGGTTCTGTCCTGTCCGACACCTTTCGCCAGTAGAATGGGGTGCCACAGGGCTCAGTTTTGAGTGTCGCTCTCTTCGCTATTGCGATCAATCCAATAATGGATTGCCTCCCAGCTGATGTATCAGGCTCCCTTTTTGTGGACGATTTTACCATCTATTGCAGCGCGCAGTGTACACGTGTCCTGGCGCGCTGTCTTCAGCATTCTCTTGACAGTCTTTACTCCTGGAGTGTCGCCAATGTCTTCCGTTTTTCAGCCGAGAAGACGGTCTGTATTAACTTCTGGCGCTACAAAGAGTTTCTCCCACCGTCCTTACAACTCGGTCCCGTTGCTCTCCCAATCGTGGAGACAACCAAATTTTTAGGCCTTACATTTGGCAGGAAACTTAGCTGGTCTCCACATGTGTCATATTTTTCCGCCCGTTGTATCCGTTCTTTAAATGTCCTCCGTGTTCTCAGTGGTATGTCGTGGGGAGCAAATCGAACCATCCTACTTCGTCTATATCGGTCGATCGTCCGCTCCAAGCTGGTTTATGGGAGCTTCGTATGCTCCTCTGCACGGCCATCTATCTTACGCCACCTCAACTCCATACAACATCGGGGTTTACGACTTGCGATCGGCGCGTTTTATACTAGTCCCGTCGAGAGTCTTCATGCTGGCACTGGTGAGTTGCCACTCACCTACCGGCGCGATATACTGCTTTGTCGGTATGCCTGTCGGCTACTGGCAATGCCTGACCACCCGTCTTATCGTTCCTTTTTTGACGACTCTCTCGACCGTCAATACGGGTTGTATGTCTCTGCCTTGCTACCCCCATGAGTTTGCTTTCGTCGCCTCCTTCAACACCTTAATTTTTCACTCCCTGCAACCTTTCGAGTGGGCGAGAGCCATACGCCACCTTGGCTCCAGGCTCAGGTTCGCGTCCTCCTTGACCTCTGCTCGCTCCCGAAGGAGGTTACCCCCGGTTCAGTCCACCACTCCCGTTTTGTCGAACTTCGTTCGAAGTTCATTAATATGACCTTCATTTATACAGATGGCTCTAAGACCAATCACAGGGTCGGGTGTTCTTTTATTGTGGGGGCACAAAGTTTCAAATACCAGCTCCATGGCCATTGTTCGGTCTTCACAGCTGAGCTCTTTGCCCTCTACCAGGCTGTTCTTTACATCTGCCACCACCGACATTCTGCATATGTCGTCTGCTCTGATTCCCTGAGCGCTATCCAGAGCCTCAGTGATCCGTACCCGGTTCACCCTTTCATGCACCGAATCCAACGCTCTCTTCAGCAGTTGGTGGACGTCGGTTCTCTGGTTAGCTTTATGTGGGTTCCTGGCCATGTCGGTATCCCTGGGAATGAAGCTGTAGATGCCGTGGCCAAGGCTGCGGTCCTCCAGCCTCAGACAGCTTCTTGTTGTGTCCCTTCGTCAGATTTTAGCAGGGTCATTTGTCGGCGCATTTTATCGCTGTGGCGTGCCTATTGGGCTGCACTTACAGACAACAAGCTTCGGGCCTTGAAACCTCTTCCTGTGGCTTGGACGTCCTCCTCACGCCCTTCTCGGCGGGAGGAGGTAGTTTTGGCCCGGTTACGAATTGGACACTGCCAGTTCATCCATCGCCATCTGCTGACGGCTGCGCCGGCACCGTTCTGTCCATGTGGGCAAATGCTGACAGTCCACCACATTTTAACATCCTGTCCGGATTTTAACACACTGCGTCTTGATCTTGGCCTGCCATGTACTCTAGAAGCCCTTTTAGTGGATGACCCACGAGCAGCTGCTCGCGTTCTTCATTTTATCAATTTGACAACCCTCTCTAAGGACATTTGATTATGCTGTTTTCCTTTTTCTTAATCCTATGCCTCAGTCTGTCTTTTATCGTGTTTTCCGTTTCGTTGCTGTTTTAAACTTGTGACTCGCGGTGCATTCCTAACATAGTCTGGGCGCTAATGACTGTTGAAGTTGTGCGCCCTAAAACCACAAAAAAAAAAAGCCTGAATGTATCCCACATATTGGTGGAATGTCCCCTTCTTTTTGTTTCTTTGTGCCAGGTATCATCTTCCAGATACCTTAAATTTATTATTAGCAGATGATTCACAGGTAGTTGAACTGGTCCTCAGTTTCTTCCATGGAAGTGATTTTTGTTTCCAGATATAAGGTTTTGTTTCACGCCTGGAGCAGGGGCAGACTGTTTGCAGTTGTGACCTCTCTTCATGCACTCTCGGTGTGGGACCCCATGACCACTCCCCTATGGAATGACTGCCCTCTTTTCTAGTTTTTAGATTTGGTCTCGCCTTTTATGCCTTGTTCTGCAAGCATTTAATCTTAATTATTTTACAATTTGATTCTCCTGACTGGATCTGTCCACTTTTAGTGGACCCTTTTTCTTCTGTGAATAACTTCAGAATTTTGGGACAGAGGACCTCACCATTTGGTCCCATAAACCCTCTCAATCAATCAATCAATCCCCTACCAGGAAACGCTCTGGGCTAGATCAATGCAATACTAACTAATACCACAGGTTACCTCACCAACACACGATCACTGCTCATAGATCCTTTGTACCACTGCTATGTTGTTATCTGCTTGCCTACCCTTCCTGAAGCTTGAGGTAGATGTCTATAGTCACAAGATAAATACCTGGGCTTCCCTTGAACACATATGGTTTAAAAAAATATTTATACAACCAAATAGTTAGTAACATGCCTGAATATGTAGTTGCTTTTAACTCCTTTTTCATCTTAGTGTTCCATGGTTATGATACGTGCACATTTGAACTTAGTTCTTGCACCCTAAAACACAACAGAACAGACAAATCTGATATCAGGACTTTCAGCATGACTTCAAAAAATGTGCCTTGTTAATGTGGCCCAGTCAGGTTAACCAAAGTGCTTAAAAACTGTTTGTGGGACATCCAGTATAAAAGATAAAGAGCAGTGGGACTAATATCAATACTTGAGGAAAGCAATTATGGAGAAATTTCTGGCTCCGTATTTTCTCTTCCATGATGACCTGGAATCCTAAATTCAGTCATGTTTTGAAGCTATGTTATGTTTTGGCTTAGATTACATCCATCAGTCTATAGAGAAGGCCTTGTCTCCAGACAGTACCATAGGCTGCTAATAGATTGATGCAAGCCAAAGATGTTTTCATCTTCTGAAAGCCCATTTCAATGTGTGCTGTGAGGGCCAGGACTTAAACCACACAGATTCGTTTTGGGTGAATGCCAGCTTGTTCTACAGTGTTGTTTGACCAGTCTTGCAAAACAGTACAAGTTCTAGAAGTTTATGGATGACACTAAGCAATGCAGTGGGACAAAAGCATTGCTTGGCTTTGGGAGAGCAGTCACCTTGGTATGTTTTAAGTTCTTGGGGACTGTTTCTCATCTGCAGTAATGAGGTGACCAATTTTGCTAACCATGTTCAACTTTATTTGCCAGACTTGATGAGAAATTTTGGGAGTATGTGAACTGAGCCAAGAGATTAAGTCTGCAATCTCTTCAAGGGTTATGTCACAAATATTTAGTGTCCTAGACGACTGCTGCTTTTCTATCTTTGAGCTCATGTTTAGTCTCTCAGTGATGTGCTTTTTCAGATGTTTTGACCATGAGTGAAGCGGAGAAAATGTTCTCAGTTGATGAGGCTGGCTCCAGCTCAACCTAATTTTACAGCAAGGACCATGCTTTCTGGTGATACTTAAATATGGATGAAAACTACTCAGATGATAGGATTTTACTTTGTGCAGTATCCAGGTGCTGTGTCAGTTAATCAGTGAACTGTAACCACCACTTTGAAAACCATTGTGGCATTCCTCACATTTCTCATCCCAGCCTTAAATATATCCTTTCTGATATCCTTGGAACAAACACTTGTTAGTTGTTCTGGTAACTACATGTACAAAATTGTGGCAGATATGAGCAGGATGAGGAATCCAGTCCAGATATTTATCCAGGAAAGCATTCCAGTCAGCTTTTTTTTTAGGTACATTCTGGATTGAGGAATTAAGGTCATATTAAATAGATGCATGTTAGTCACAGGTTTGTTTTGAATGTTGATATTCTGGTTACTAAGAAATTATCAATTGTCATTTTTATATGTGAGTTTAAATACTGTTGGTCTATCACTAGGAGATAGAGGATCTGAGGATGCTAGAAAATGAAGTGCCATATGGAGTAGTGACAGCAGCAGAGGCAGCCAAAAACATGTGCACCATGTATGGAGATAATGCCACTGGAGAGAGCACGGCAAGCAAATTGTTTTCTCATTTTGAGGAGGATCGTTCTGACATCTGTGACTTTTCATATACAGATAGACTTTTGGGGGTTGAAGAGTGTTTAAACACATCCCCCCCCCCAGTGATACACGATTGTGGAATGATCACAGTTCATTACAGTTGCCAGTTTCATGTACACTGAAGTGTAACATATACATGCATGAGAAAGGTTCAAAAATGGAGTGTATGGGTACTGTATGATCTAAACCAAAATAGCAAAGACCAGGAGTGGGCATATGTAGAAAACACTGACCATTACTGTTCTGTCTTGCTAATGGTGTTTTTATACCAACATAAGGAAAAAAAAGGAATGGTTTAGTGCAAACAAAGCAATTCCCAGCACAAAGACGTGCACACATCCACAAAAGATATTGTCCATCTGGTAGAACAAGGACAGTGTGGTGTACAATGAATTGCAGATGCAATTCAATGACAATGACCAGGAAGACTGCATGAAGTGATGACAACCCAACTCCTGTACAGTGTTTTTTGGCAGCCTAGCAGAATACAGGCAGTATCAAGTCATTTAGCCCTCACTTCTTTTACCTGATACTGCACCCTCAGGTTTCTCCCTCAGGGGCTCACCACTCTTTGGCGTGTATGTGCTTGGCTACCATAGGTCCCCAGCCTTTGCAGCATCTTTACCCTTCTATGTTGGATATCCTTCCTGTTGCTATTCCTTTTTGCTTCCGTTGGAGAACATGTCTGGGATGTTTCTAGGGATGTGTTCTGCAGTATCAGTAGCTGATATGTTTCACCACTGTTTTTAGTTCCTTTTTTTCTTCCTTCGATCACCTTCTCCTGTCCTTCCTCTGCTTTGGTGTTTGAGACTCATTTTCTTCTTCTTCCTCCCTGTGTGTTCCTGAAGGCATCTGTCATATAACGGATGACTGGGTAGTGTGTAATTCCCAGACCTGGGTTGACAGGTTTCACATGCACCCCCTGGTACAGACCAGGCCCAGGGAGGGGTTATTGCCTGAGTTGCTACCTTCCTAAATTGCCAATTGGTCTCTCTGTCAGGTGATGAAGAGGTGTGACCTGAGGTCTGAACAATCACCTAAAGCAGGTGAGCCCCAGACTGAGGGAGGGAGCCACCAGTTAGATGAAGCATACCTTTGGATATGCTGGCAGTCATCTTCACAGTTTGCATCTACTAAATGTAAATGGAATGAAGCTCCTGATTCATAGACACTTCCAGATACACCATGGTTCTTCATGGTTTCATGTACTGAAGATGGCCAATCCTTTGCCTCAGTAAATCAGTTTCTTATTCAGAAAGGTATTGATGCAGTTGCCGGCCCTGCAAAATCCTGCTCTCATTTATGCAATGCCACTTTGGTTTTGGAAACTATGTGTAGTTCTGCAAGTCTTAAGCACAACTACTTGCTGCTTCACTTCTCCACAGGTATCCTGTTCATGTTGAGGCCTATTGAACTCTGAATACTTCCCATGGTGTCATTTACACTAGTCTGCCTGATGCAGAAATCCAAACACTGGAATGTCTTGTCAACGCCGAGCCAAATGTGTAACCTGTGGTAGGGATGCGTACGAGGGCAATTGCTCTTCTCCTCCTCCTCCTCCTCCTGGATGTATCAACTTCAATGGTGACCATTGCTGCCTCCTCTCAAAATTGTCTCGTGCATCTCGATGAATAGGCTGTCCAGGAGGTCCAGGTAAAGGAAGAAGTTCCTTACCTGGTTATTGCAAGTTATTGGCTAGTCTCAAACCACGTGTTCTACCATCTGCTAATTACAGTACTGTTCTTGCTATGTCTTGCTCCATGAAGGACATGGCCACAAAGACCTGTGACATCAAACTCGGCACTGAGGTTATGAAATCACCCATCATCCTGGCAGCATTGCCGTCTCCTCATACAACTGTGCAACAAGCCACCAAACATTGACCTACTGGGGTGAAGTCATGTACTACACAACCGGCAGGCCAGGATGGACTGAATGAATATACACAAAGACCTACTACATCCCTCCAGCCAACAAACATCAGTCTTCCTGTGCCAACCGGGAAGTCTACAAGAAGTCAAAGGCAGATGGTCTTCTCCTTCACCAAGTCTGATATCCTCTTAGACAGTGTTGCCAGTTGATACCCTGGCCCGGCTGCCTGTGCTTCTCCGGTGTGCACCACCAACCATTTTTCTGCACTGGATTCCGCAGGCTCACAGAAGGAGCCTTCTGACACTTCTCCAGACCTCGTGGAGCATGATCCTCCTGCCTCTGTGCCTTGTAGTAGCAAGTCTTCGAAGGCTGACACTCGGCAGCCACCAAAGTGACACCCTTTCATTTTTTTTTTCCTCATAATAACTTTCCTTCAATGAAATGTTTGTGGTCTTCTATCCAACAAAGAGGATTTATGGCTGCTCTTAGAATCACAATGTCCTCTTGTTCTCTGCCTCCAGAAAAAAAATAATAGCGTCCCCATGACCAATTTGAGTGCTTGCATTTCCTTTCCCCATAGGATGGCATTCCATCGCATGGGGGAGTCATGCTGCTCATGCGGTATGACATTCAGAGTCAACCCATCTCCCTGACTACCTGCCTTCAAGCTGTTGTAGTTCACCTTTTCTTTCCTCACTTGATCTTTTCCCTTCATACCATTTACATCCCTGTGTCATTTGACGTCACCAGGACAGACTTCCTACTGCTTATTGGGTAGCTACCTCACCTCTTTCTGCTCCTTGGTGACTTCAGTGTACACAATGCCCTTTGGGGTTAACCCAGAACCTGTCAGACAGGTGCCCCGTTAGCCGACCTTCTCAGTCAGCGTAACCTCTTCTGCCATAACGCAAGAGTCTTTTCAGACTCTACACACACATATTTCCATTTTTACCTATTCTCCTGCACTACCCATCTGCCCATCAACCTGAGTGGTCTGCTCTCTGACACATACTCGAGTGACAATTCCCCCTGTACTATTCGTTTACTGACTCTTACCCCACTTACGTTCACACCCAGACAGCAGCTTACTAAAGCTGACTGGAGGCTTTACTCCACTCTGGCAACCTTCAATAGACAGCGTTTTCCCAGCTGTGATGACTAGGTAGAATATCTTATTATGTTAAACCTACCGCCACAGAATGTTCTGATCCTTGCACTTCCTCTTTACCACGCTGTGTCCTGGTCCCTAGGTGGACTCAGGCATGCCGCGACGCCAATTACACACGGGGACACACTCTTCACATTTTTACCGTCATCCTACAATGACAAACTGTGTTCACTATAAAAAGTTAGGTGTACAGTGTCATCCTGGTTTCGGGATAGTGTAAAACGTGCTGGATTTCATTCACTAGTTCTTTTAACAGTTCCACTCTCTCTTCCATCATGTTGACCAAGCTCTGATAGCTCTGTGGTACCAATAGCCATAGTCCAGTTTCCGGCCTGACAGTAGCAAACGATGTCATCATGCACCTTATTGTAATCTCCAACGCCTTGTGCCACAATTTTGCTGAGATTTCGAGCTCCTTTGACTATCACCCTGCCTTCCTCCATCGGAAATGAGCAAAGGCAGCTCGTTCAATACTCTTCTCTTCTCAGAATCTTGAGTACTACAATACTGCCTTAACTATGAGGCAGCTGGGTCATGCTCTCGCTTCATCCGAATCCCCCTCCAGGGCCAGGCGATGTTCACAGTCAGATGTTACAGCATCTTTCTCCTGCTGGAAAAGCACGTTCTCCTTCATCCATGCAACTGTGGGGGCAGAGAGCAGATTTCCAATGCACTGTCATACCTATGCCTAAGGCCTATGAGGACAAACACCTTCCTTCTAGATACCACCCCATATCCCTCACCAGCTGTGATGGAACATACGATTCATGCCTGGCTGGTACAGTGGCTCGAGTCTCACAATTTATTAACCACTGCAGAATGTGGATTTTAGTGCGCAGTTCTGCAGTTGACCATCTCGCAATATCTACCAATGTCATGAATTGTTTTCTGCCTAAATCCGACTGTGGCAGTGTTTTTCGATTTGGAGGAAGTGTAAGATACCTTTCTGGAGGACAGGTATCCTCCATACCCTCTATGCGTGGAGCTTCCATGGCTGCCTACTCTGTTTGCTTCAGGAACTCTTAAGAACAGGATGTTGGTTTCACCTTGTTGGATGCATTTACCAGGGAAAATAGTGTGCCTCGGGGTCCTGGCATGAGCATCGGCATCTTTGCTATTGCCACTAACCCTATAATGGCCTGTCTCCCACCAGACTTGTCTGGCTTCTTTTCATTGGCGAGTTTGCCATCTATTAGAGTTCTCCATGAACTACGGTCATTGTGCAGTGTCTCCAGTGATGTCTCAATTGTCTTCACTCATGGAGCATCAACAGTCACTGTAGTTTTTCCACTGGCAAAACCATTTGTATGAATTTCTGGCAGTACAATTTGTTTCTTCCACCATCTTTACATCTTCAGCATGTTACTCTTCTGTTCATTGAAGCTACAAAATTCCTGGGGCTCATGCTCCATAGGAAACTTTCTGCATCCTCCCACGTGTCTTACCTGTTCCCTGAATGTCTTGTGTGTTCTCAGTGGTACTACCTGGAGAACAGATTGAAATGTACTCCTCCGATTGTACTGGTCCATTGTCTGTTAGAAACTGGAATATCTTTGTTTCGTTTATGTATCTGCACGACCATCCCTCTCATGCCGTCTCAGTACTATCAACCGACATAGCATCCATTTGACCACTGGTGCCTTCTACATTAGCCCTGCTGAGAGTCTGCACACAGAAGCTGCCAAACCACCACTGTCCTAGGACTGTGACTTTCTCCTCAGCAGATATAGATGCTGTTTGTTTGCGATACGTGGCTATCCATCACATGCCTCTTTCTTCGAAGACTCTTGATCGTCAGTATGAGTTGCATCCCTCTTCTCTGTTACCTACTGGAGTTCACTTTCAGCTCTTGCTCCGGCAGCTTAACTTCATGCTACCTGCAATTTTTCCACAGAATATAAACCCTTTACCAGCTTGGCTCTGTGCAGCGGAGTCTGCAGCTCATAGTGTAGTGGTTAGTGTTGTTACCTCTGAAACATGGTGTTGGAGATTTTCTCTTCCCAGGATCTGGGTGTTTGTGTTGTCCTCATCATTCCATCATCATTCATGTAAGTGGTTAGATTGGACTGTGTACAGATTGGGGAATGTGTACAGGTGCTGATGACAACACAGTTGAGTGCCCCACAAACCAAACAACATCAATGTTATCATCATCTTCATCAACTTCATGTGGCGGCCCGTGTTCAACTTTGCCTTTATTCAATTCCTAAGGATACTACTCCAGCCTTGTTCTATCTCCTTCAATTTCACAACCTTCGCACAGAACTTCATGATTGTGTACACTGATGACACTTGTACTGACAAAGATACTGTGTCAGGTGTGCCTTCATCATTGGTCCTGACGTTTTTCGATATCATCTTCTGGTACAGTGCTCAGTATTTATAACAAAGCTGTTCGCCCTGTATCAGGCCACACAGCACATCTGGTGACACAGGCTTTTCAATTGCGTCATCTGCTCAGACTCTGTACAGAACACAGAGGCTTTAAAGGGCACAATGTCCATCCATTAGTGCAACCGGTCCAGGAAAGCTGTCACATGCTCATTCTTGATGGATGATGTTTATGTGGGTTCCCAGTCACCTCAGTGTGACAGGAAACTAGGCCACTGACGATGCTGTCAATGCTGCAGTCGTCATACCTCAACCCACTGGTTCTTACATTCCCTCCGATGATCTGCGTTGCTGTCTGTCAGCAGATGGTGTCACCACTGGTTCTCCCTTCATGGGAACAAGCTGCAGGTTATTAAGCACCTCTCAGTGGGTTGGATGACTTCCTCTCGGCCGTCTCGCTGCAAGATCAGCTAGGTTGCATATCATGTACTGTCTTTTTAGCCATCATCATTTGTTAATTCGTGTTAGCTATCAGTCATTTTAGTGACTGGTGTCGACCGCACTTTACTTTCTATCCATCGTAGCAATATGGTGAAGGCTATTTAATGTTTAGTTCATGAGCTTTGTTTCTCTATGGAGTATTTTACAGAACTTTCAAAAATGGCTCTGAGCACTGTGCAGCTTAATACCTGAGGTCATCAGCCCCCTAGAACTTAGAACTACTTAAACCTAACTAACCTATGGACACCACACACATCTGTGCCCGAGGCAGGGCTCGAACCTGCGACCATAGCGGTCATGTGGTTCCAGACTGAAGCACCTAGAACCACTCGGCCACTCTGGCCAGCACAGAACTTTCTCCATGACCCCCTTTTTTTTCTTTTAACTATCTTCTATTTTGTCAATTGGGATTAATGTGTAATCATTTTTAACTCCTCTCTTTGTCGTCATGTTCTACAGTTCTGACATGAGCACATGTGCCCTGGTTGTTTTTGAGTGACAAAGCAAAACAAAATACTCAGATTTTCACCTTTTGCGCCATATCAAACCACTTTCTTGGAATTTCCCTTCCTGCTGAAAATGTGCTCCAAACATGGCTCAGAGACTTATTCACTACAAAACCACCTGTTATTTCTACAGCTGCGGAATCAAAAAGTTACCCCAGGGTTGGCAGACTGTTTCAAATAGTGAAGGATAATATATTATTGACTAAACTGGTATGTATGTCTCTTAGGCAGCAACCCAATAAATGGAATACTTATGCTGATTGGTTCTAAAGCAGGTAGTGTTGACTAGCAGGGAAATTTGACAATATTTTTAGTCATGGCGACCAAACGTTGGCTTCCATCACCAGTGACAAAACGTGAGTCTGGCTGGTTCTCATGTTTCCAAGCCGCTGAACTGGTGGAACTGGCATCTTTAGCACTGAAAGTAAAATAGATGTTCTTTCCAACTGCCTAGTTTACTAGGCATCCTTGTATTGTTAAGATACTCTATGCTGAGTGAAAAAATAGCAGCAACAAAGAAAAGTTGTTAGACATAAACGAAAGCTGTTAGTCATGCTTCAATATTTGAAAGATGCCTGTTCAGATTTTGCTCTACTCACATGAGAGATGCACTAGTAATGCCAGTATGAGGATGCAAATCAGGATTGCTTCAAGCAGACACTGTTGTGTTCGTGAGTGTTACTTACTTTTGAGATTGGATGTGGTGTTAGTAAAGAATGTTTGTTGGGCCTGTGATCAACCTTTGTCCTAGACACACTGGCCCAACACCTGGAGTTTTTGTCTGGAATGAGACTTCGTACGACAGCAGGAGCACTCTCATGATTGCCCCACACACCTTGACGTCAGATTTGTATGTCAGTCCGGTGAGTCTACATGTTGTGCTGCCATTCATGAATAGCATTCTAGGGGCTGTTTTTGAACAGGACAACACTCGCGCACATACCACTGTTGTAACCCAACATGCTATACAGTATGTTCATGTGTTGGCTTGACCTGGATGGTCACCAGCTCTGTCTCCTACCAAGCAAATGTAGGACATCATTGGGCGATAGCTTAAGGGTCATCCACAACCAGCATTAACATTCTCATTATTGACCAACCAAGAGCAACAGGCATGGAACTCCATTCCACAGACTGACATCTGCCACCTGTAAAACACAGTGCATACAAATTTGCATGCCTGGATTCAACATTCTGGTGGTTACACCAGTTATTAACGTAACAGCATTTCACATTTGCAGTGGCTTATCTTGTGCTTACATTAACCTGTGTTGTTGCAATGTTAATCAATTATATAAGTCACCTAGACAAATATATTCTAAAAATTTCATTCCTCTAAATTAATTTTCTTTTTCGAGTTGAGTTTCTTTTTCCATCAGTGTATATGGCCATCGCATCTGGTGGAGGATGTCAGTATGTTTCAAAAACATATGTTGGCCAGGAGCAACATTGTGGTTTGTAGATACTACGTGTGGTCAGTTCCCCAATTTTTATTCAGAATTAATGAATACTGTTGTCTGTGCAACTGAATAGCAAGTAAGCATTCACAGTTTTAGTCTGGACATGTGTGACTACTTCATAGGCATGGTGATATGTTGCACCAATGGTATCATATCCCAGTATTTAGGACAAAAATGTAGACGATGAGCTTAAACAGTATCTCTTATAATCTTTGGCATTTGGTTCTGGTAATGCCCTCAATGATCAGCTGGCATATTTTAATATTTGTTCCCACTTTTCTAGATGTTTGGCCCTGAAAAAGAGCTTATGATGTGGTGCTGAGTCATTTCTCTTCCGATTTCAGTGTCCTTATTCTTACTTAATTAATCTACAATCACTGATTACATAAGGACTCAATGTGCACAAAGTCTTATATAGTCAGGAGATATCAAAATATTCTCTGGTAGTCAGTTCCATTGCTTCCTTACCAGCACCCAGGTGTCATCTGTAGGACGCTTAAATGTACCTTCACTTCCGTAGGCGTAGTCCTCTATTCCCGAAATACTTACATAAAGATATAGCTCAACAGTTCCACAATTGATTGTACCTTAGGTAAGCTGTTTACTCCAATTTTGCTCACCAGACTGGAATGACTCATTCAAGAGAAATTGGTGTACATTTGATTTGAATAGAGATTTACTACGTACTTAGTGTCTCTCTACAGCAGGGACAGGTAATGTAATTGATATTCCATTTTTGTCACACATGGAACTAGAGAGTTGTGTCCAAAGGGTATGGAGACCATGATAACAAAACAAATTGGAGAAAAAGTGTTTTGATAACCACTGGTAAGTATTATCATCTTGCTCAGTAATTTGCAAGAGGACTTTCTTGGACTTAACCCACATATAACTCTTATCATTCTACTAAGCAATGAAAATATTTTGAGCAAGAGATCTCCCCAGAACATAATTCCATGTGACATGGAGTACCCAAAAGCAAAAACATGCAGTCTTTGTGACTGTTTTGTATCTAATACAAGAGAGCATTCTGGATCCGAAAGCTGCTGAGCTAAATATGATTTCAGACTGGAACATACCCTGCGTAGTTTTCAGTCTAAGTGAATGCCCAGGAATTTGGTGCCACCATCTCCTACACATGCTCATTATTGAGTGTCACTGAGAATTCCTCACACTCTGTGACATGATCTAAATTGCGTAAAATTTATCTTTCTTAGGTACGCAGAAAGGGAGGTAACAGCAAACCAGTTAGACTTTGGATAAAATGTTGTTGCTGACTGTTAATGGGTGACACCTGCATTGTAACAGAACATTTGTCAAACATGGAAAATTTTCACTCTACATCATTCACAACTGCTGGCAGATAAGCATAAATCAGACAATAAAGGACACAGAACAGAAAGTGCATCTATAATACTACATGACTAATGTGTTTCATGACACATGACACTCGGTGCCAGTTCCATGGTACGTGACAAAAGCTTCCAGGAGCAACAAAAATTTGATTATAGACTCATTTTCAGAAAAATATTAATTTTGGAAATAAAATTCGACACAATCTGCTCATCAAGAAGCAGTATCCTTGATTCTGTTTAGTATATTTTATTTATCAAGCCTTTGATCTAATAGTGTGTGTGTGTGTGTGGGGGGGGGGGGGGGGGGGGGTGTTCAGGACTCATGACATGCAGACATATGCAGTATTTCACAATGAGGGTATTTAGAAATTCCCAAGAAAACATTAAACATTATTTCACAAACCCTTTCTAATTTTTTCTTGCTTGCACACTTAATGTCAAACCATTTAACACACTGAAACAGCTTATGCATCAAATTGCTTTGCAAATAAGTTCAAAACATGGGAGTTTGACTCCATAAATGATCAGGGGTTTACTGCTTGATTTGTAATTGCTATTAATACTTTTGCTGACTGAGGTTTCCATGTTTTACATATTGCCTTCTGTAATAATGTTTTAGCATCTCCTTGAGACCTAATACTTTGTCTCCAATGAGAACTATATCAATTGAAGTGAAACAAAGGGCTATACAGTAACTGTTTATGTTTTTATTCTGCATAGGTCTATGGCACTTATTCATTACAGATGTACTGATTGTCATAAATATTTTTATAATTAGTTTTGTTGTGCTAATGTGGTGTCACTAGATGTGTAATTCTTTGTAACTATTTATGCCGTGCAGTGTACCTAGCTGCTTTACCGCTTATGTACCCTACGTCTCACTTTTAACAAGCAGAGAACTGTGCTGTTTGTTGTGCCAATAGGTCAGCAGTTACTACTCATTACTTGTTGCAGTAGCTTCATGTACGGCATGGCATAAATAGGAAACTTATTTACACCAATGTAAACTTTAAATAGGCTGAGTACTATATGGATATCTTTTGTGTTAATAAGTTGGTACTAAATGTTTATTTTCTTGTAACCAATTAGGCCATACAATGCGTGTAGCTATTATAGTGCTTGTATATGCAATTCGTAATTCAGAACTCACTGTTTCATTGTACTTACCTCTTGACACCATGTGTGTAATTCCTTGTCAATATTTATGCTAAAGAGTGCATATAGTGGTCTTAGCACTGACATATGCTACTTTCCACTTGGAATAGGCAGGAAAATGTACTATTCAAGTTATATGTTTTGTGTTTTATGTATAGAACCAAGATTATTTTTATTGTGACCATTGCTAGTATGTAAAAATTCTATGTAATACATTTGTACATACCACCAATTAAAACTGTCACTATGTAGCATCATACTTGCATCTGCAACGCCATCTGGCACAAACACTTATAAATTCCTGAATATTCATAAAATGCTGTTTGTGTTTCTATGCATTTTTTTAGTTTACACTTATGTTGTATAAACATTTATTACAGTTGTTGCATTGCATTTCTGTTGGTTTAATGCTCTTTATAAGTCATACATAATTCCATAAGATGGAGCTGCAGGATGCCACACCCTCTCTTGCAATGCCATCTGTTATTAAACATTTGTGTTCTCATCTAATGGTCAGCAGTGTTATTAGTCTGTGTATGTTTGTTACCTTTACAACTTGTAACTATTACGTCCAGTGATAATTGTAACTGCTATGTCTGCTGGCTGCATACAGTTCCATGGTACATGTCATCTTAAGAATTTCAATGCCATTATTGCATGCTGATGATGGTTTTGTAAACCATTTTTATTTCACGAGTAGTTGATTTGATTTATTTCTACAGATGTGTGATGATAGCAAAGCACCAAAACATCTAACTACATTCACTCAATGACTTTCCCTCACTGAAAAATTCAGCAATTTGCAGACTATATATAATTTTAGATATTAGAGCTGAAAGACAAGCAATACGGTAATAAAGAGTGTGTGCTTTAGAATGGATATGAAAGTTACAAGGGCCAACACAACGAATGTATTATAATTGTGCTTTCATGCCTTTATGCTCTTTAATGATCCATGGATTTTATTATATACTGTAGAAAATTTGTGTTCTTAAGCAACCAAATGTGATCTTATAACTCCTTCTGTAATATTAGGTAACTGTGCTCACTGTATCTTTGTATTTATCTAAAGACATTTTTATATTAATAACTGTAATTATGCTCTCAGTGTAATTTGAAGTTCATATGGAGGTAAACAAGCATGTGTTATTAGTCTTGTGCTATTGAACTCGACCCATTTTTCACTTTGTATGAGTATTTAAATCACAAATTTATTGGCTTATACATTTTGTTCTAAATTTGTTTTGTGTACACTATTGTGGTTGATTTGTGAATAGTTGTGTTTCCAGTCAATCATTATGCATGTGGAATACTCGCATGCAGTTTCAGAATTATATTTAGTATTGGTGGCCTACTGATATTAACATTCCTCTCCCCCTTTTGTCTAAAGTAGAATAGTAATTTGACAGTTCTAAGACCACATTCAGAAGCTCTCACGTTACATTCATGTGTTGTCTTCAAATACAATGTCATCATCCATATGCTTAAGAATCTTTAGTTATGTAATAAGAGTATTTCTGGACTCATTTATTGCAAGTCTCTTCATAATATTAGGTACTTAATAAATATTGGATGTATAATTTATTACTGTATTCCTTAACATGATTTCCTTGTATTTCACTGTAGTGGGTTCAATTTAATGATTGATATTTGGTGTACGTCCTAATTACCTTTGGGTTTATGTGTAGTTTATGTTAATAAAGAGTGCGCACTCTATACATACAGTTCAGTCACTGTGGGGGTAATAGCAATTTTCTTAATTCCAAAATTCCCTTTCTTTGAATGTAACAAATTTACTTTCATACATTAATACAATCTTACAACATATTGGCAGAAATTGTTTGATGTTGCTATGCTTTGTTTGTCCTGACAGTGTGTAACTAGAATGCTGCAAACTTATGTTCACTGTTTTATACATTTTTATTGTGATAGTTATTTTTCTTACCTGGAGAAATGTAGTATATCTGATGATGTGATAAATAGTTTACGATAAGTATGTGAAGACAACTATGTAATCTCATTGGATATTGAATTTTGTTCTGTTGTTACATTGGCTTCTCTATTATGGCCTTTGTATAGTACTGTGAGTGTGGTCTGTGAAGTAAACTAATAATAATAACAATAATAATAATAATAATAAATAAGGATTAGAAGACAGTATTGTCACAGATTTTTGCAAGCCAATAACATCACACAGATTCCCAGTGTATCTCAGTATTGTCAGTGTGAACATAAAATGTTACTGCTGATAGATGATGATAAAAGTAATTTTGTCTATCCTGTGATTCCTCACAAACACCACAGAAGAATACCTCTCATCATAGACCCCCCCCTTATTTATTTATTTATTCAGAAATCTTGTTGTGTTATTACACATAGATGTAGGATAAGTTACAGTTAACATGCTATGATACGTAGATATACTTAAGGTATAGACTTATATAAATTATATGCTGTACATAGCGAATCATAACTTTTTTGGTATGTTACTCTATAATCATTATCTGATGACTGTATGTAACACTGTTCACAGATATCATAAGTGCAGATGAGCCATAACGAGGAACAGTTATAACACAATGTAAATAGTCAAATAAGTCAGTTTAAAGAAATATTTTAACACATGCAGTAAAATACATCACAAAAATTGTTTTAGATTACTATTCATAAATTATTCCACTGAATAGAAGCAGTGCTTCTGCAGGATTGACTTTATTTTGGATCTGAATCCTTTCTGGCAAGACCTGACATTTTCAAATACTGAGCTCCTTAAAGAGATGTTTAGTTGTGGAAGACAGGGGTACTTGTTTCATTGTCTTAATAATTATATACTGCATTCCTTTTTGGGGCTTCTCCCTTAAGAATGTATTCATTATGCAGAAGCACATAATTGAGTTACTAACGCAAAGTAGGCACATTTTAGTGTTTTGATATCACAGATTTTACTTCAAATACTAAAAGCATAGCACAAACTGTTCATTTTACTTAATAATTTATCTTTATGTATGTCCCACTGTAGTGTGTCATCTACCCACACCCCAAGGAATTTTGTGGCTCTTTCTCGCTGTATGGGCACTTTCTCAATCCTGATATCATCTATCACAGACAATACCTTTTGTGTCGTGTGGAAATTTATATACATTGTTTTATCTCTATTTAGGAGAAGTTTATTTTTGTTCAACCAGTTTACCAGACTACAATTTGTATCAGCAATTGAGGAGTTGAGCTGATGAGGACAGTGATTTGAAAACAGTATATTGGTGTCATCAGCAAACATTACCGGCAGGCTTTCCTGAATGCTTTGGGGTATTCATTGATGAATATTAGAAATAAAAGGGGACCAAGTGTAGAGCCTTGGTGAATACCTTGTCTTACAACTTGCTCCTCTGATTACATGAAAATTGGTGAAAATGCTCAGTCACTACTTTCTGTATTCTGTCTGAGAGATATGACCTAAACCAGTCATTTCCCCTAATCGCATAATGTAGTAGTTTCTCCAAACGTAATACATGGTTGACAAGATCAAAAGCTTTAGTGAGATCAAGAAACACACCTGTTGTGTGTTTTCTATCATTGAGTGCCCTATAGATTTCATTTAAAAATGAGTATAATGCTCCATTTATTGATCTCCCTTTCCTAAACCCAAACTGGTGAGAACTTAGTATGCAGTTACTTTACTAGAAACTTATAACATGGTCATATACTGATTTTTTGAGGACTTTTGATGAGCTTGAAAAGACTGAGATGGGTCGGGTCTGTAGTTGTTTACATCACTCCTTTCCCCTTTTTTAAACAGAGGAATAATTTTTGCTGCTTTAAAAATTCTAGGAAATTTACCCGATTAAAAAGAGCAGTTTATTATATCTGTCAGTGGTTCACACACATGATGGCAGGCTCGTTTTAAAAGGCAAACAGATATACCATCAAGACCACAGGAATGTTTGTTTGGTCTCTGCCTTATAATATTGCAGATTTCATTTGGTGTGACTGGGTCAGGGAACATTTATAGTGGGAATACTGCTGAATCTGAGTGATAAGTGAGTGCAGCAGTCTTGATTAAAGAAGAAAACTTGTCACCAATTTTTGTGAAATGGTCATTACATATTTCACATAATTGCTTAGGGTCATTGGTAACACCATCCTGATCTTTAATGCAGGTTATTGAGTGTGTCCTGTCTTTTTTGCCAACTGTTTCATTTATCAATCTCCACATGGCTTTTGATTTATTGCTTGAGTTGATAATGAATTGCCTATTATACATTTTCTTTGCTTCATGAATTACCTTGTTTATGGACAGTGAGATATACCGTAACTATTTCAAGCAGTATAAAAGAATTCTAGTTTTAATGTAGGCATATAGCAGTCTCTTATTTCTGCAAGAGGTTTCTATTCCTCATGTTAACCATTTATTATTGGACAGTTGAGATGTGTATTTTTTAGCTGTATGTTTGATTGGGAATGCCACTTCATAGCAGTGTTGCAAGATACTCATAAATTCATTAGCCTTTCTGTCAACATTGCTGGCACAATAGACACCTTTCCAGTCAGCTTTATGGAGCAGAAGTGAGAAATGTGCTATATTGTTTTTATTGTCAGTTGATCTTTTGTAAGTCTGTTGGGGAGGTTTTGTCTGTCTATTTGCATCTTGCATGGTCATATTCAGTATCAAGCAGTTGTGATCTGATATACCGTTGGAGATTATGTCTAGTTTGCAGACAGATGACATGCCAGTGTTAACCAAAACAGTATCTATTTCAGATGAACTGGTATTAGTTGTTCTAGTAGGTTTTTTGTTTAATATACACTCCTGGAAATGGAAAAAAGAACACATTGACACCGGTGTGTCAGACCCACCATACTTGCTCCGGACACTGCGAGAGACCTGTACAAGCAATGATCACATGCACGGCACAGCGGACACACCAGGAACCGCGGTGTTGGCCGTCGAATGGCGCTAGCTGCGCAGCATTTGTGCACCGCTGCCGTCAGTGTCAGCCAGTTTGCCGTGGCATACGGAGCTCCATCGCAGTCTTTAACACTGGTAGCATGCCACGACAGCGTGGACGTGAACCGTATGTGCAGTTGTGGACTTTGAGCGAGGGCGTATAGTGGGCATGCGGGAGGCCGGGTGGACGTACCGCCGAATTGCTCAACACGTGGGGCGTGAGGTCTCCACAGTACATCGATGTTGTCACCAGTGGTCGGCGGAAGGTGCACGTGCCCGTTGACCTGGGACCGGACCGCAGCGACGCACGGATGCACGCCAAGACCGTAGGATCCTACGCAGTGCCGTAGGGGACCGCACCGCCACTTCCCAGCAAATTAGGGACACTGTTGCTCCTGGGGTATCGGCGAGGACCATTCGCAACCGTCTCCATGAAGCTGGGCTACGGTCCCGCACACCGTTAGGCCGTCTTCCGCTCACGCCCCAACATCGTGCAGCCCGCCTCCAGTGGTGTCGCGACAGGCGTGAATGGAGGGATGAATGGAGACGTGTCGTCTTCAGCGATGAGAGTCGCTTCTGCCTTGGTGCCAATGATGGTCGTATGCATGTTTGGCGCCGTGCAGGTGAGCGCCACAATCAGGACTGCATACGACCGAGGCACACAGGGCCAACACCCGGCATCATGGTGTGGGGAGCGATCTCCTACACTGGCCGTACACCACTGGTGATCATCGAGGGGACACTGAATAGTGCACGGTACATCCGAACTGTCATCGAACCCATCGTTCTACCATTCCTAGACCGGCAAGGGAACTTGCTGTTTCAACAGGACAATGCACGTCCGCATGTATCCCGTGCCACCCAACGTGCTCTAGAAGGTGTAAGTCAACTACCCTGGCCAGCAAAATCTCCGGATCTGTCCCCCCATTGAGCATGTTTGGGACTGGATGAAGCGTCGTCTCACGCGGTCTGCACGTCCAGCACGAACGCTGGTCCAACTGAGGTGCCAGGTGGAAATGACATGGCAAGCCATTCCACAGGACTACATCCAGCATCTCTACGATCATCTCCATGGGAGAATAGCAGCCTGCATTGCTGCGAAAGGTGGATATACACTGTACTAGTGCCGACATTGTGCATGCTCTGTTGCCTGTGTCTATGTGCCTGTGGTTCTGTCAGTGTGATCATGTGATGTATCTGACCCCAGGAATGTGTCAATAAAGTTTCCCCTTCCTGGGACAATGAATTCACGGTGTTCTTATTTCAATTTCCAGGAGTGTAGATTTCCTAGTAGAATCCACTGCTTCCTGGAAAATAGTGAATATATTGCAATGTTATAACATGAAAAACTTAGTCTCCACATAAGATAATACTGGGATATTTTAAACTGTACTGTTGTAGTGGCATATCTAGTTTGGAGGTGAATATTTGTGTGTTACCATCAGGTGGTCTGTAGATACATGTCACAGTAGAAGTTAAATCTATTAAGCTTTTAGTTATGTGTTCAAAATGCTTTTCACAGTTCGTATGCTTGGTTTTAAGTAATGGATTACATTCTACATTATCTTGGGCAAGTATTAGACAGCCACCTCCCTTTTTTATTAGTTCTGCAAAAATTGTTAACCATTTGAAAGCCTGGAAGGGAAAAATAGGCAGTGTCATTATCTTTAAGCCAATGCTCGGCTATACAAAGCACATCTGTAGTGTCTCTAAAGCTTTCTAAAAATATTTGTAGTTCTAAACTTTTGTTCCTTATGCTTTGCATGTTCTGGAAGAAAACACAAAATTTTGACTTTTTGTGTGAGTACAATGGTTTTTCAGGTGAGTGGGACTCGGGCACAACATTTACTCTGTAACGCTTATTGTTCTTTAGTCTAAAAAAGATTTCCTTTGAGAGTTAACTATTGCAGGAATAGGCAGCTGTGATAATTCAGCACACCTAATATAGATAAAACTAGAGATTGCTTGAGCTCTGATGTTGGTATGATCCAAACCATTTTTGCACTTGGGTACCAAATTTTCGTGAGACCTGTCAGATGTAACAGTAGCATTGGGGATGATGTTCAGTTCTCTGTAGCCGAGTGTTATTGTAGGCCTACTTTGTACATTTGTTTTCTTTACAGTTTGTAATCTGTCCAAACCTACCTCTCCTATTTGAAAAAGGAACTACTAATTACAGAATCCATGATTTTCTTAATTGTATTTTCCCTTCATTACCATTAATGTGCTTACACGAACTTCTGTGTCTCTTCATATTGTTAAAGTCTGTCATTGTATGGATTAAACAGTGTATATAACACTTGATAATTTTTCATTTTCACTCTTTAATATATTGCAAATGTGCTCATACAGACTTTTCAAAGTAGTTCTTAAAAATGGAATTTGTTATGTGCTTGAAGTATTCCTCTGGATCTGGAAAAAAATTGTGCCTCAGTCAGAGAACTCTTCCTAATATTTGCATTTCATAAATTTATCATTACTGACATTTGTATATCAGTCAATTGGAATGCCTCTCTCTGAAAGGAAACTGTAATATAATCTGAAATATTGCTGAGATTTTGAAATTAGTGTTAATTCTTACAGGCATTGTAATAATGCCTGTTACAAAAATTGTCTGTAGTATGATTGGTAAATGGTAGACATAAAAAATGCTTTACAGTTGAATTGTAATGAATACACGACTTCTTATGACCAGATCAAACAACTAGCATAGTTATTTCAACTATAACTGAGATTAAGAAAATTTTAACTCAAGATGTTTTTATTTTTAGCTACATGTAGCTTTGGTTGTGTAATGATAAAAAAACTTTCAATGTCTAATAGAAGGTAACTTAAAAGAAGTATCTGCATACTGTGCATGGTAAAAGTTACTTATTTAATAATGCTGCTGATCTATTTGACATCATCATTCCTTTGTAAACAATAATATAGAAGCACAATTAGACTAGAATTATTGCTGTTAAGAATTTGACAATTCTTAGTACAGCAACATTAACCATTACTAGCAGACTATTTGCACAAATGAAACAAAGTCTGACCTTGCTTCCACTTACTTGTCGATCATCTGTTTTCTTTTATTGTTTTATTCGCCCCCAATGGTATTAGGTTGCGAGGCCAGAGGGCGTCTTTCATTCTCATTCTTCAATCTCACCTCCCATGGAAGGGGGAGGGTGCTGTCTCAGGTCTGGTGAAGGGGAAGCCAGCGTTCCTAGGGGGCAAACCAATCGGAGAAAGCCAGGTCCTCCAAGCTGGGTGTTATGTGGTCTAGTTGGTAAATGATGCATGTAAAAATCTTCATTGTCACAGGCCTGAAAATAATTCTCGGATGTGAAGGCCAAGCAAGAGATGGTGAGGTCGGAACAAGCCATACTTGATGTGTAGACAGCAGTGTCAGTATGACCATACACTCACAATACCCCCAGTTTGGGAACAAAATTTGAACCATAGTTGGTGATGCTTCTCTGCATCAGAAAAGGGGGTGGAAAAAGAAGCATTACACATCATAAAGGATCCTTACCAGAAGGATGTAAACCATGTCAAATGTTAACTGTTGCTGCTGTTGGCGGTGTCATCACCAATGAAATTACATGATTCTAAAATTCTCCAATATTTCTAAGTTGCTGCAGTTACTACAGGGACAATCCTGGACAGATGAACAGTGCTGAAGATACCTTGAAGACTAGTGAATAAATGAAAGTGAGACAAGAGCAGACTGCTGTTTCAAAATTCCAGTTATACTGTGCATCAGGCTGTAGACTCCTCACAAGCAAAGTAATTTTGTGGTTGCCAGGTGCAAAGAGTAGACAAAGTGAAAATGACGATAGAATGTTGTGGTGGAACATTTCTGAAAGTATCAGATACTGGTGTACTTCTTCCAAATCAGCAGTACACAGCCTCCCAGATGGTACCATGTTCCAAGTTCTCTCTGTCTCACACCTCATGGATGTCTTCACTGATTCTCATCATTTGTATTTTGCTGACTACAACTGGAGGAGTTGTGATCTCTTTTCACTGTAGAAGATCATTCTGCTGATCTGGCAGCAATAATATGAGAAGAGGTCCAGCCAGAACTTCACCTGCAATCTTTCACTTGACAAAGATGATCATGCTGGCAGCTGAATGAAGTCTTTAGTGGCATTGGGCTATTACTTCTGCCTGACTTGAAAGCACCTAGCTTACAAGATATGTAGAGAAAGATGCAAGCTGTAGGCCGGCACCTCAAAAGTGGAAATCACTTCCCGACAATTTACAGGCCTTTCAGCAAGACACGATCAAGATGGCTCTTGAAGGAAAGTGACAGTTTAAGGACCAGAGGTTCTGAAGTTGACAACAATCCCCACTTCAACTCCCCTCTCTTACATACTTCATACAGTCGTCTACTGCTTCTATACTTAAATAACTGTTATTTTAATAAGCAAGTAAAATATCATGTTGAATGTGTGTATAAACCTGAAATTAACTGTCAGGTCTCCTCGTAATATATTTTTTCCTGTATTTTGTTAGAAATGGAAATGAAAGTTAAAGTTAATCCATTACTTCATCACATGACTGTAACATGGTTAAATATGCAACATTTGAGTCACATAGTACTGTCATTAACATGTCAAATAATTTCAGATTGTAAGTGCAAATGTTTCTCACTAATGTAGAAGTGAAAATTGTGTCATCAGATGCAGGTAATAAGTTAAAATACCAGAAAGAGGAGAGAGATGTCTACTCTAATTACCCCACTTGAGGGTATATTTTGTCATGAAATCTGTGTCGTTGGGCATTTCATTTGCTTCAGTTTTTCAGCCTATTATACCCAAACAGTCCTTGAAAATTGAGTTGTAGCTCCAAAACACGTTAAGTAAGACTTCAGGAATAAATTCCTTAGTCATACACAAATTTTATTTTCTGCTCTCTGCCCTGTGTGTTTATATTACTGCATGTTGATATACACTGATGTTATGTAATGTCTAAAAAATTGATTGTATTCAAAATATTTATGTGATAAAAATGCAAGCATAATATTAATTTGCTATGAACCTTTTTATTGTTGTGAACAGTCATGTTACTGAATTGGTGGTTCCACTTACCTCTAATTTATTTGAGGAAATGCTGTACCTGAACATTCTCATGTATTAAATGTACCAGTAAACCCCCTGATGCTTAGAGACTCGAGCTCTCATATATAAAACAGCTTCAGTCATCTGATTACTCGTAAATTAGTTACTGTTTTAAGTATTGCATTTCAAACTTAATTCTAATACTTCACAAACTTTCCAAACAAACTTCATGTACATAAGTGAGAGAGTCACTAGGCGTTCTCAGTCTCAAATACTGGATGAATATATGAGTAGTAAAGAGATTCATCATTTCCATTATCAATAGATAATAAATGTACATTTCTCATGTATCATCCTTAGTAGCTCATGGGGTTGTGGCAATGTAGTGAACAGT